>NC_088305.1:2159368-2259558 GCF_032854445.1 Liolophura sinensis | reverse complement strand
CTTTTTCTCATGAAAAGAAAAATATCGAGAAAAAAACCCCAATAAAGGCCATATTTGCAAATAAGTTTTCAAGCTCCTTCATCGGAACTTCGCATCATTTTTATGTGTATGGTTTAACAGGTGTTCTAATAGTGAACGTTGTTCCCATAAATTTGGGGATAGATACACCACTGTCAGTGTGTAGTAAATGAAGCACTGTAAATCAACGTGTGCACAGGGATTTGGTGAGTTCACTCCAGCTGTCTTTGCCCCGTGTAGGCCCCCCTCGACTCTCTCTCAGGGGCACTTATCCCCAATTTTGCCTGATAATCACTATACAGATAGATGATGTTTAGGCGCCGGCTGCATTCATCAACAGACAACTCATCAGTTACCGTTCCCATTATACACACAACCTACCGCCGTCTCGATCCATTAAACGCTACTTTGTTAGCATCATTTTGCCCGACATAATGAAACGTCTGGAATTTCTGACGAGACTCAAAGTTGCAAATATGTAACTCTTATTGGAGAGGCACAGCCTCGAGAGTTGTAATGTGAAACACTCTGTGATGTGTCCTGGTCTCCGAAGAAGCATTTTTCGCGCGTTTTTACCTGCATGTCCAACTGTCACTGGTAGTTGTATATAGTATTCGAGCACTTACCACGGAAAGCAATCCCACTCATAAGCTCGCATTTTCGTGTTACCTCTATATTCTGAAAAAAAAAAATCACACGCTATTTATGTTATCTCCTCTGCAAATCAAAGGTAAATGAGTTCATTTTAGGTAAGGTAATAAAATACCTTAGATGTATTCCGAAAGAAAGGAACTAAAGCGTAACACATCCGGATTTCACCAAATGTTATTAATGTGTTGCAATTCCAAATTAACCTAGGATTCTGTACTTTTCATTAAACTTGATATCTTCTCCACTTATTCCACGTATAGAGTACAGAGTGTGAGTTGTACAGACTTTGAGTGAAGCAGACGACAGTTATGACTGTAACGTTTTCACCCTTTGTTTGGATGAGTCCAATTTGGACAGGCCGTCACATATGCGAGCCTTGGCAACATGCCAACATGCCTACAACGTCACGGTAGTGGGTGCTTGGCTAGATCATCAACAGGGCCCAATTTCAAGAAGACATTTTTACATGATATCCAATAAACACGCCCACAAACAAATACCGGGGAAACAAAACACTTCTTCAAGCCTGTACATGCTCAAAACAACCGTAATGTCTTCCAAAAACATTTCAACACCAGGGCCAGTTTCACAAAGACCTCGTACATGTACGATAATTGCACATATAGAGCAATGTTACGGTAATAGCGACATACAGTATATCATAAGACAAATGTACGATAAACAAAATGTCGTACGTTGCATTGTGAAGCTCGACCCGGTGTGTTTGAACTGTGGTTTCAGTACAACGATGTGTAAACATGGTGTCGCTAATGACGTGTCTGCTGTCTCGTAAAAGGTGTTTTAGTGCATCAGCTCTGTAGAGATTGAAACAACATTGGGCTGATCTGCTTCAAGGATCATCATAACGTGCTTAGCTTATTTGCCGTCGAGTTTTGTTTAAGGCTTTACTCAGTATTTTACAAGGGCGTTCAGTTTCAGGAAGAACAATGGCCGCGTCACAGTGTAAATTCTAAACAAACTGAACGATATTTTAGAGAAGAATTTGCTGTAAATAAATTGCTGAAACGATAATGTTGCAAGTGTTGTTTTTACTTGTGCTTGTCAAGGACGCTTGTACTTGTGTTGTTTTATAGGTCCACTTGAAGTATAATACTCGTACGTAAACCGCAAAAAGGAAATTGCGAAAATGTGGAAATGTTAGGTTTTTTGTGGTCTGCACCCCCGCTGTATTGGCAGCTCACTAGGCTTACTGGTGGAGTCAGCCTCGCTCTACAAAGTTTTAACCCGTGACAAACCACCTGTAGCAACTTTAGACGGAATTCACTGTGAAAACCTTACATATGTTACTGACTTATTAGTTGACCATCCGACTGATATACTACAGGAGGAAATACCGGAGCTTCGGGGGGGGGGGGGGGGGTGGATATTGCCCATGTGCATTGGTTTCCTGGACATGTTTATTTCTGGTAAAATTGTCAACTATAATATATCTACAACAAACTACTATACATCTCCACAATCATGCTAAAAAGACGTGTCCTCATTCCAAACGTCTGGGCCAAGTTCCACGAAGAAGAGTACGACATTTTCATCGTACATTTGTCGTACGATATTTTCTACGTCACTATTACCGTAACATTGTCCTATATGTGCGATTATCGTGCTTGTACGAGATCTTTAAGAAACTGGCCCTGGTGTTGAAATGTTTTCAGAAGACATTACGGTGATTTGAGCATGTACAGGCTTAAAGAAGTGTTTTGTTCCCCGATATTTGTTTGTGGACATGTTTACTGGAAATCATGCAAAAATAGTTTACATCCAAAATTTTGTGCACGTATGCACATTGATACCTCCAAAATAAATACAATTATCCTCGGCAAAACATTCATTCATCGAGAGCGGTAGATCTAGAGTCAATCCGGGGTTGAGTCACACCTAAGACCTTAAAAGAGGAAGTTGTGACTTCCTCGCTTGGCGCTCAGCTTGAAGGGGATAGTGCGACGACTGGTTGGCTCGGGCGGGTTGCTTTCGTTAAGTCGTCTCAGTGAAGCAGCACAAGATAAAAGAGCGGTGGAAATCCGTCCTGCACCAAGGAGGCACATTACAGGCACTCTAAGGATTTCTTCGTCGTCATATGACTGAAAAATTGTTAAGTACGACGTTTAAACCTAGGCACGCACTCACATTCATTCATCGCTATATTTTATCATGAAGAGTTACTGCCCTTGAATTTGAAATATGGCTGGTATTTCTATCAGAGACAAGGCTCCGCTGGAGGTCACAGAGTTGGCTTCGTTGAGATTGTAACGACTGTGAATGTATTTGGCAACCACTTGCTAAGCGTTCATCTACAAATCTACTTCTGACGAGCCGAAACAGCTGCAGAAGTTTTCTCTCACGGCCGCGCTGCCCCTGTCATAGAAGTTAACATTCCTGCCGAGTGGAGTGCTAAAGTCGTTAATCCGGACTTTCTGCTCTCTGGTGAGGTTTTATCTCTTCTCTACAAGGGACGGAAGAAAAAAAAAAAAACCAAAAAAAAAAAAAAAAACAACAACACCAGGGTAATGAGAAAATCATGGCAATTGAGTTTTGTTTACCAATGAATTCCACTGCTTACATTTTCTGCTTGTGTTTGAGACTTGTATCGCACTGTTTTTCGTGAAATATGGATATCGAAAGCCCTAAAAGCACTAAGAAACTCACAACAGCTTTTTGCACATTCATTTCGACGGCGCTTCTTAGTATTAGGTTCGTTGAAGGCCACTTGTCGTCACGAATATGGGGATGGAGATCTGTGCGTTATACACGGAAAACTAGTCAAAGATCGGCGGTGTAGGTGTACCTAGGACACTCCGGTTTGTTCAGCCCATATTATGATATAACTGGCCGCCGTCGAATATAGGGACAATTCTTGAATATGACGTTATGCACTCATCAATCAGTAAATCAATGAATCAGTCAGTATTAATCTAGGCGTCAAAATAGACAATCTGATACCAGGCGACAACCAGAATGTACGTTCCAATGTCATATCTCGGTCATCCCTAACAGCATGTTGGTGCCGAAGGCGATACAGTTACAATGCTGCGTCCTGGCGTGAACGTGAAAAAAAAAAAAAACAAATCAAAAAAAAAAAAATACATTTCATCTTTCTTACATACAGTTATCGCAGTTATTCCATCGCAGTTTCAGGCCTATCCCTACGAGATCGACAATGTCAGGTCAACGCCTGCAACTTTACCCATTCCGATCTCCAGTGTCCGCGAGGTCAAATGATCCTGGTGACCAACGTCACGTGTCAAAGCAGCAGACACGCCCCTTGCCCAGGCCAACTCTACCTGGACGTGTTTGAACAAGTGTTCGGGGACGTCAGCGATGCTCTCTCAGGCTCTTGGCGTTACAGAAGCTCCAGAAGGTCTGCCTGAAAGCACCAGCGGTATCGGTCGTGTTCACGTGTATTCAGAGTAAGTAATTGTAGGCCTATACACTTAAAAATTATTCTGTTAACCTTAACACAAAGTCTGATGCCTTAGTGATGCTAGAATGTATTTTGGTATTGCTGCAGATTGTTCTGTTAAACATAACATATATATTCTATTAATTCATTATAACGATTCTGTTAGATTAGTAGGATATTATGTTGAATATTTACACACTATTTTGCTATAATAACAGAATACATTCTTGCATCAGTCAGGTATAAGACGTTCTGTTAAAATCAACATTAATTTTTTGAGTGTAGCCTTTAATCATCCTTGGAGACTGAGCAAGGAAGTGGACCGCGGAAACAGGAGCTCTGAAGCTTTTTCTGTCTAAACATGGGATGGAGGCCATAGTTTTAACTTTTTCTGTAAATGGTTGAGTGTTATCCTAAGGTAAAGAGAGCTGATGGAATAACCTGTAAATAAACATCAGTTAATATATTGCTGAAAATGAATTCCTGACCGAGGAGAGCTTTTGTGAAACACCTGTCAGTCAGTCCTTTATTATAATGTATTCCTGCATAAACCAGGATTCTAGCGGTGAAATATGCACCCCCGGCACCTGGTGACTTTGTATTGTTTTAATATTATTGTGTTTGAAATATGATGGAAACACAGCATTCTGACTAAGTCTAGACCAGTGACGCCTAAGAAATTGCAATCAACACCACCGCATTTTTTGGTTACACTGCGGTAAGATGGGGAAAAAGTAAGGCACAAAGCCAACGTATCAACTAATCTATACCGTGTTTCTCTAATAAATATATAACAAAAGTCAAATATCAGAGTCAATGAATCTGTCGTATACATATAGCCCAGAAGAGAATAGGCAACGAGGCTGTCGTTACTATATAACCCGTGTTTTACAATTTGTAGAGCCGTCAGACGACGCCCACGACGAGGCTTGCACGGGGGCCAATCGGCTAACAGACTCGCGTGGATTCGTATACAGTCCCGGGTATCCTAAACGCTACTCCAAAACGCCATGCTGGTGGAAGCTGTTTCTGGACAGGGGTCAAGATGTGCAGTTCACTATCTTTGAGATGCAATCTTTCTTCACGGGGTCTCCCCGAGACACCCCGGATTTCTTGCGCGTGAGCCCCAGCGTTCCGGCGCCATCTTGTCCGTTCAAGCAGAGAGACGTCGTGTCGTTTCAAGTTTTCCGGGGTGACCTGCTCACTGTGAAACAGTTCCGGGTCAGATGCCATATGGAAGCGGAGATAACTCTACGTCAGCTTAGCGGAGCGGGGAAGGGAGTAAGACTTCTACTGTTTTATCAAGGTAAGGGGAGTTAACTGTATGCTTAGTTTGTTTATTGATTGTTGTTGAATGCCGCACTAATTTTTTTTTTTTTTTGCTTATATGATAATGGTAATGTAAAGGCCCTGGAAGTCGCTGTCGAAAAAGCGAGAGCTGGATTTGAACACGCAACCTTATTAATCAAGCGGCTGATAGCTCTATGTACAGTGCAAATAGAGTATTCAGTGCATGAAGTCACTGATGAACAGAAATGCATGTATCAATACACGCTAATACGTTTGTCTGAGTGAAGGTCACTACAAATCAGCTGGACAGTCCCGATAACATGCAACCGTTGACAATGCGAGAATAGTTTTGTCAGCGAGATATTTCATAAAAAGGAGCTCTGATGTCCCAAATAGTTAATTTATAACATGAATCACATTGTAGCCTGGTGAACAAACTGAGTCAAGCAGATCAATGGGTAAAATAGCTGCCTGAAAGTAATTATTCACTTGATTGTTGAATACAACTAGAGTTTATGAATACTTAACTTATGAAGAGTAAACTCAATGAGTAAAACTTATATAACTTACTTAATCTGTTAATATAACGAGGGACTTTGCTACTCTTTATGCTTTGCTACTATTTATCTATTTACATGAACAGTTTGAATAAAACCCTGACAGAGGTAAACTGACAAGAGGCCGTATTTCACCGCTTACGTGAGACCATTGTCAGCTATCACATTATCGTCGTAACTTTTTTTTTTACTCTCTATGCTCTTCGTCTTTAATAACTTGTGTCAACCTCCCACTGGTTTGCTTGTAGTAATACCTTCTGAAAAAGAAGTCTCTGATATTCTCCCGGGATTCCTCACGAGGCCGTGCACTGTCCCGAAATCACACGAGAAACTGCCTGGGTACTTCGTACCTCAGAAGAATCCGCTGCGTACTCAACTGGCTCCCTTTACAACAACAACAGTCACGGTTACCATGCCGACAGGTGAGTTGAACGCCTATTCAGCGACCTTGTGACAATCTTCGAGAACTAAGCATTGATGAAGACGTGTCTTTCTTCTTTCTTTTAATTGTCTGTAGATGATACATATTTGTATTATTGTTACGATCTTGCTGATGTAGTGATGGAGCTCACCGGGCTTTAGATGACGAACTCTTGGACATTTAGCTGAGATGTTTCCTCCGGACCTTCCACCGAATATACCCTAATTCCTCTAATACTTGGGACAGATATTAGTAGTGTTGAAAGCAGAATATTATATCTCTTTCCAGCTTTTTTTGGAAAAGTAAAGATAAAAGTATGTCGTTCATTATATGGTCTAACCATGTGGGAGAAAAGAAATCGAATATTCCTGCTACAGTTACATGTATACTGGCTAAAACCAGCAGATCAGATGTCCCAAAATTAGAAGAAATGGGGTATGTCTAATCTCTAATCTCCCCCATATTTACAAAGTAATTTGCGCCGAGGTGGTTAGCGCGACCCAGGAGCCTCTCATCAAAGCGGTCGCTGCAGGTTCAAGTCCAGCTCATGCTGGCTTTCTCTCCGGCTGTACGTGGGAAGGTCTTGCAGCAGCCTACGGATGATCGTGGGTTTCCTCCGTGCTCTGAACGGTTTCCTCCCACTATAATGCTGGCCACCCTCGTGTAAGTGAAATTTTCTTGAGTACGGCGTAAACACCAATAATAAATAAATAGTAAACGGCGTTCAGAATCTTCCTTGATAATAACGCCATCATTTAAATAAGTGCATACTGATTTTATACTTACCGCCGACTAGAAATGTTACTTTCGTGCTGTGAGTGTTGACAAACTACTATGGATACTCAATTGACAAACTACTATGGATTCGTCATCAGCCATGTTCAATACCCACTTTAGGTAGATTCTACGGATGTTGATTTATTTCTGTGCTGGTGATTTTAGGTATGTCATCACCAGAGCCCAGCGCGGGGGTGGATGTTGTGGAGCACTACGACAATTACATAGGTGAGTCCAGGGCTGGGGGTGGGGCTGGACATTTGTCGCCATGGTAGTTACACTAAGCTTGGTCTGAGGTCGGTTTGTGCAAGCGACCACAAGTCCCATTCTATAGCTTCAATATGTTTATGAATTAAATGTAATGATAATACAGCATGTTGAGTAATTCGAGATCAGTGACTTCTAATATATTGCAGTTGGTTTCCCTACATATTTTTTACCTGATTGCATTTGCATGAAGAGTATAGAATAAAACCCTAACAGAGGTAAATTGACGAGAAGCCGTATTTCACCGTTTACGTGTGACCTTATGCCTGCTACTACACTGACGTGGCTGCTTTGGTTTTACTCTCTATATTCTGCACGTCTTTAATATTCTGCACGTCTTTAATATGGAAAGTTTCTTTGCTTCAATACGTGGGTAGATCTGACAGCAACCTACTGATGGTCCTGGGTTTCCCTTGGAGTCTACCCGATTTCCTCCCATTATAATGCTGGCCGCCGTCGTATAAGTGAAATATTCTTGAGTACGGCATAAAACATCAATCAAATAAATAAATAAATAAATAAATCTTTGCTTCATTTGCCTTCTCATGCATTGAGTGTCTACACTTTTCAGGCTTGCTCATCGGATTAGTCGTTGGCGGTCTTCTCAGTGTCTGTCTGGTCATTGGGGTGGCCGTTCTCTGTTTGAGGTAGGATTCACATATTGTGTTTGTTTATTTGTGTGAATGTTGTTTATACTCAAGAAGGTTTTACTTGTACGATGAAAATCGGTGAAGAAAGCCGAGTGCTGTGAATAAACCACTGATACTTGGGCAAATTAGTGAAGAAGGCAAGACCAGTGGTCTTCAACTGCTCAAATATACATACCAGCAAGCGTCGTAGACCGTGTGTGTTTGTCAATGTCCCACATACAATGATATGTGCAATCCACAAAATGCCTGTCCGGAAGGGTAAAACACAAACTGGTAGAGATCTTCTAGTAAATTCAACGTAGTCAAGGCAGTTTACAACACGTAGTGCAGCCAATGGTTTGGTTAACTGGTGATTTACAATGATGCTGACCACAAAGGACGTAAGGAGAACGTTTGTAACGTTTTGTGAAATCGTTACTTATTCAAGAATTTTTCACATCTGGCACACGGCCAGGTGCGCAAGTTGGCCATAGCAACATAACAAATATTGCACGGCAAACTGTACGTTGCATGTGGGGAAGATGGCCAGTAATTAGCGCAGGACTAGGTAACCAATATATTAAGTTGTCCGTCCTTACTTAACAGGTTTAATGAGTCATTACATATTTTGTATACGCAGGAGGAGGCGGTCAAAGGCTGGAGCTGACTACAATTCTTTTAGTGAGGGCAAAACCGGAAGCACCACTGCGTGTTCGGTGGATTCTGGGACAACCCAAACCGTGACATCTCGTCGGGATACGTGACGGAGAGCGACAGTTCTGAGGGGTACGATGAACCCAACAATCCGACCTATGAGTCAATTGAGAAGTACAGATTAAACGACACCTACAGTCGCGTGGCAGACGAGATCTCGTCTCCGCCACCCGCGCCGAAACCACGTGACGAGCGCGAAACTTGGACTCCGTGTCGGCGACGTACGCCGAGATTCAGTCAATCTTAGACGAAAGAATTCCTCCAGAGGTCCCTTTGTCTTACCGGGAATTCCTTCGTCGGCAGTTGTTGGCCCTGGACAAAGATGTAGCTAAGGGTACATGCAACAACAGCGGGCCTTACGCAGTGTCTGGATACTTGTGTGGCGGACAGGAAAAGGCGCCCAGCCCGCCGCCGAAAGTGCCACCGAAAAATCCAGCAGGCGTTGTCAGAAAAGAAAGAGACAGTGTAAGTCCTGCACGAGACAGCAATAACTCGAGGGTGGACAAAGCACGTGGAGAACCAGTCTATGCCTCTCCCACCCAGAGGGAGGAGAGGAAAGACAGTGATGTGATATTCGTGGAAAATGACCTTTATCAGCCGTTCGAGGCCACGTGATTGACAGGTAAAAAGGCGCTTTATGGTTGGATCGTGGACGAGAGTTGTACAATAATCCGCGAGCATAACTTTACGGGCAGCCTGGGTGGATTGCTGGATAAGGCTATAAGTTTATATGCTGAACCCCGCGCTACTGGAGTTTACGGGTGCGTTGCGAGAAAGGACATGCGAACATATGGACGGACATTCACGGATATATTGACATGCGGACGTATCCATGGACATGCTGACGTGTCCCTGGACATGCGGGCCTATCCGTGTACATTCGAGTGCTATATTAGACATGCTGTCGTATCCATGACCATGCGGACGTATAGACACGTGGAAATGCGTACGCATGGACATGAAGACTCATGGACATGCGGATATGCATGACTATGTAATACTCGGCTCAATTCCGCCTGTTTCATGACGCGAAAATGACGTGCACGCATAAAACGAGACCGTCAAGTTTATGTCATGAACTAATACAGATTAATCTGCCTAGTGTAACGATGGATGCTTTTTATAAGTATGCACATCTTTATGAGGGACCCAACCACCCTAACATCCGTCAATCTAAACATTTAGATCAAAGCAACCGTAATAACACACATATTTTATAAACAAAGTGCTGCTTTTTGGCAGTCTTAAGCTTGGCTGTTACAACGTGTTGTGAGAGAAGTGTAAAATACGATAGTAAATACAATTGCCTGGAAATTGGGAGATAGTCTGTCGAGTAGGCCCCTATACAACTTGCTATGGTATTTAGAGATTGGATTGCTTGCCATTTTCTACATCATGTTAAATACTTCATTGGAGAGTTGGATCTATGTGTCTCTTTAGACTGAAGACATAATTCAGTTTAAGAGACGACTTTCGGTGATTTTCCCCTACAGGACTGCATTTTATACGGGTCACGTGACAGGGGTGTCACATTTTATCATGACGGTTTACATAATTTGGTTTTTGTTGCAGTGCTGCAGCGAGCAAAATGAAATTCCGAAACATTTTATTCAGTCATACCGTTAACATCAAATGGATGTTGCCCATAATGGTGAAGTTTGAAAAGTCTTTAACAGTAGACTGGGATAGACTTTGGACCAACTCATTTCAGAGGGTGTTTACTGTGACATTATCAGACGAGTGGTCTGACCTGGAAGTGACGTTTGTGAATAAACAGAGCGTCGACTTGAATTTTGTTTTTCTGTAACGTATTTCTAGACTAGCACTTAAGAAAAACCTTAATGAACCTGACGTAAGAAAGGGGATCGGCTTAAAATCAGAACACCCAAAGCGGACAAAAATGTGTGAATTATTCAAACATATTACCGTTGTTACGTGATTTCTGATTCGGTAGCCAATCCGACAGGACAGGTTACAAGTCTAAGGTGTAGGCCTACACCTACATAACTTTTTAGCTTTTGTCTTGTACAGGTCAGTTTCTTGTTGAACGACTTGAAAGTGGCATTTGAAGAAAGTACACTTAAAACTACTGAAGCCACCGCCCTTCGCCAGATAGCGGACAAATCCCCTGACCCAAAGCCACGAACGTGAACTGAATTCGAATACGCGACCTGTCTCGATGAGTCAGGCGTCAGTGTTACAAGTGGTTCAGTCTAAAAATTAATTTGTTAAATTTAAAGGTAAAGAAAAAACTAAAATGAAGCACTAAAATGTCAGATGAAAGTTCATTAGACACTTGCCATGAAAATAGTTCGATTTATTTTTTTCGCGAACCGAGTAAAATGGCTGTAAATCATCAGATTCTACGGTAGTCTGTAGGTGTCAATGACGTCACATCCATATTTTTCTGCTGAAGTAGTTCGTTTCAAGGTTCATCTGGATTTTAGAACGTTTAGAACGATGAAATATAGTGGCCTATGTGAGTTAAGTGGCAATAACCGGGTGTGACGTCACTGGTCCCAATATAGTCAGAAAAGGTCAACTAAGGTCTGTTGCCTTAGATTACTGTCTTTTACCACAGTTTTCAGAAGAGAAACAAATTTTAATTATTTTACTCGTGCACGATTTGACACGAAATCCCATTAGTGTCAGGGTGAAGAAAAGTGGGGGGAAAGTCAGGAAATTCTGACGAAGTTGGCAACTATGGAAATGAATCAGGGGAATGCAAACGCACCGTTTTAGATACTCTCTTCACGACGAAACATACACGAATTGGCGGGCATCCGCTTGAGGTGCAAACCTCTCAGAGGACGGTAGCGCAGTGTACAAGCAACAAAGGGGAATCATACAGAATGCAAAATGTTTTTATTTCGTTAAATTCTGTTGATGGCCTGACATTGTAACGGAATTCCGAAACAACTCCGCACAAATAGCACTTTTTGGGATGGGAAACCGATAATGGTGCGTTGAGATGGAGCGAGTTTTAAGCCAGGGGAGATAAATCTGACTATAGCGGTGTTGTTATCTGGTACTTTCTCGCGTTACCTGAAGTCCCATTCACAGTCTCAGCGAAAATGTTCGGAATCCAACATACACATAATGTAACTGAACTCTTATTGGCTGTCTGCGGGAAGACATGCGCTCAAACGAGTTCCTGTTTCCAAGTGTATATATATATATATATATAAAACACGCAGCGAATACAGTCAGCCAATCTAACTTTTGTCAATGCCAAGTCGTTTTGAAGAGCCCAATGGGCCTATCGTTAACGCCCTTCACGCGTTTTACTGTTACGATATTAGACTGTCAGGTGAACGCCACCTAACACGAGACAGACAAAGTTAATCAAGACTTGAACATTTTTTGGCGAGAACCTCACAATAATGGGTTTTTGTGACAGTCAGATGCAGCAAAGGAGAGATAAATCTGATCGTTGTGGATTTCTTATCGCGCAAAAGCGATAGTGATGTCCGCTCAAATCATGGACGGACCTAGTCAAATTTCACTACGGCTCTTCCTCTTACCCGGCCTTCCCTTAGGTCCACCAGCACGCGATTTACTTCCGTCAAAGTCACGTGTTCCACTGGGGGTCCGTTGATCTGACAAACAACATTTGATCATAGTTTACTGTTTAGTACTACATTAATTCACATCTACTAGTAATTAATATTTATTTATTTGTTTGGCGTTTTACGCCGTACTCAAGAATATTTCACTTCTACGACGGCGGCCAGCATTATGGTGGGAGGAAACCGGGCAGAGCACAGGGGAAACACACGACCAAATTCTTCCTGTAGTAGTTATTAGCTGAAATGAATAGAAGAGGTTCGAGTTCAAACTATTTTGTCTTTGAAGGTAAAAACAGTCATCTTATGTCATGTTACTTGTAAAAATGTTACACAAACTTTGTTGACAATAATTCCCCGATCATTAGTTTCACCGTGTTCTAGAGGCACAAATAACACCTCTTTACTTTAGAAAACACTGAAGTTCACAAACGTTCAGCTCCACAATTTTCTCCATCATTCGTCTAGTCTAATTTACTTTTTATGAGACGCCCATGTTACAATAAACGTGATCCCGGAACAGCTCTCTAACATTTTTGAGAGGTCAAACATCCACTAGGACTTATTTTTACCTTTAGTGATAAAAGAGTTCGAATCCGAATCTTCCCTCAAGAACCCAAGGGCATCGTTTTCATTCTTGTTTGTACACGGGGGTATTTAATCACCACTTCAATAGTTCCTATGTTATGTTCACCTCGTACATGTGTTACAAATTGAAATAATGTACCTTGCACTATTACCGTATTATTATTTACAAGGCCCGAAGCCTCGTATGCGACCTAACACACGGTGGCATTTCACTACTATTTCAATGGGTTACCCCTTTTCGTTGTATCCAAATAATTATGTATCTGCATTCGTACCTTGTTATCGTCCACCAGCTTCACAAGGTCACGAAGACTGTGGAGACTTCCGGTACGACTTCCGGTAATGGCGGTGGTGTTTGAAATCAGCTTCTCTGGTTGAGTGATCAGTGATCCTCCATACAAACCGATAACATGATACTGGCCGCCCTAATAACAAGACCAGAGGAAGACATCTACCAGGTGAAATCTCAAGAACAACTGACGTTACACCAAAAGGGTGTCTACTAACCCGTTCATACGAGCAAAGCTAAGCTGGTTTAACTTGTGAACGCCTGTGTGAACAGAAAACGGGGGCATTTAATCTGGTTTATTTGCCCCTGCGAGCGACGTGGCTTGAAGGGGTTTCAGGTCTTGAGCCGGTTTTTCTTTGCCGTGTGAACCGTGACTAGAGCGTATCACCCGAATGCGCATTTTCAGGATAACGTGGTCATTACTGAACTGGCCTAAATCTGACCGTGTGAATGGATAAATTCATGAACTGGCTTAAAACTGGCTTGACCACATATTCGCGTGAATGTGTGCACTTTCATAACTGGCAACCATCTCAACCGGTTTAGACTTGTTCCGGATTAAATTGTGATCCTGTAAAAGGGATATATAATATATAAGGAAAGGGAGATTCTAGCTCCATACCAACACCGTTTGAATCCAAGCGTACAATCAAGGGCGCTATCAAGCAAGATAAAGACAAATCAGTTACTCTGTGTGTTTCGGATCATGCCAGAGATTTTAAAAATGGTACTTGTTGCTGCGTCGCTGAAGGCTCAGTTCTGAGAGATTAGAGAAGAAAACAGGACTGGTTGGCCTGGTGTCAGTATAATATGACTGGTTGGGGTGTCATGTCTGGCGTCTTCGGCATGATGCTTCAGTGACGGCAGCACTTTGTCGGTACGGACTCTCCCTGTCACAAGAGTGAGTGAGTGAGTGCTTGGGGTTTAACGTCGTACTCAACAATTTTTCAGTCATATGACGACGAAGGAATCATTAGGGTGCATGTACGTGTAATGTGCCTCCTTGTTGCAGGACGGATTTCCACCGCTCTTTTATTTAGTGCTGCTTCACTGAGACGACTTACCGAAGGCAAGTAAGCCGCCCCACCCGAGCCATTATACTGATACGGGTCAACCAGTCGTTGCACTATCCCCTTCATGCTGAACGCCAAGCGAGGAAGTTACAACTTCCTCTTTTAAAGTCTTAGGTGTGACTCGATCAAGGATTGATCCTGGATCTACCGGTCCCGAAGCGGACGCTCTACCAACTGTGCTATCCGGGCCGGTCCTGTCACAAGAAGACAACTAATTTCGGGAACTGGACTTGCACTTGCCCCTTGTGTGTCCAAGCAATTGATAGACACCCGTCTTCGCCACTCGGCCTGCACATCCCGAGTTAACGAGAGGATTATAAGTTGAACATTGATCAGACTCATTTATTAGAAACGTTTTACATATTGACAGGCTATTACTAATACATTTTGTTATATCTGCCATTCTACGCGTGCTATATTTTGCTTTATCCCGCATCAGACAAAATACTCCGCTTTTCTTTGAATAACAACGGTCACGTGAGGTACAGATATATTCTCGAATCCATACTCCTCACAGCGCATGCATCGCTCACAACCTTTCGCCACCAATAGACAAGCTTTACCTTTGGAGCCTGTGAGGCGCACGTGGGCTTGCTTATGCTTAGCCTCATCACTTGTGTCCTCACACCATTAACTATTTAACCAGCATTTATCAATAAAACTGTTTTCCGTGTTGGTTAGAATCATGTTGCAAACACTCTAGATAAAGAGAATATATGTGTATAGACGGATTGTTTGTGTTTCCGAGCTAGGTGTATTATATTTTGCCAGGAACACTCACCTTTCTCAGTGAGTTTAAGGCAGCTCCCACTGTCTGACTTGATCCAACGAAGTCAATGATTGTGCACGCGCCGCCATGCGTCTTTGTTCTCAACTGCTGCACGATTTCTTCATCTTTTAAAAATTGAAAATGGCTACCATTATCAGTGAAGGAAGTGTTGTTCGTAATAACATACTTGCGTTATATGAGCTTTTTAACTTCATAACCTATAAGGATAATTTATGATTTGTCCAAAATTTAATTTTCAACCATAGTCCATGGGTTTATGTCTCGTAGTTAGGAATGAATAGACAGAGATGACAGCAGACCCCAGAACGATTCCGGTAACATCAATACCACTGACAGCAGCTCGCCGACATAGACTTACCTTGGTCAGGTAACAGAAGAGTTTCACAGTCCTTAACGACAGACAGATTAGCAGGCTGAAACAGAATCGAGAAAAACAATTAACTTCCGGGTATGTCGCTCACCTACGGACAGCGGCTAGCAGGCGAGGAGGTGGAATACGGCTAATACAGTCACTGGGCGATATTCTGAAAATACCGCCCGATAAATGTCGGGAATTAATAAAAAAATTCAACAATCTACATGGCATGTGTAGCTGTGGACGTCAC
This sequence comes from Liolophura sinensis, assembly GCF_032854445.1. Taxonomy (NCBI): domain Eukaryota; kingdom Metazoa; phylum Mollusca; class Polyplacophora; order Chitonida; family Chitonidae; genus Liolophura; species Liolophura sinensis. The sequence goes on along the minus strand of NC_088305.1, from coordinate 2,243,905 downwards.
AAAGTGCACTCTTAGTCTTATGTCGCCGTGCAAGAGAGTTTTGTATTTACGATTTCAATTGATATGATCTGAAGAAACGGTTTATAAAGTGTTATAAAGAAACAATAAATCATATTGGGCAATAAACTCTTTATTGCATCATTCCAAAAATAATTTTGTGTATGTATGTATGCTTTATGTCGTACTTAACAATTTTTCAGTCATATGACGACGAGGAGTCATGATGTGTGTGCACATGTATTGTGTCTTCTTGTGGCAGGGTGTGTCCAGACAGCCATAGTGCTGCCGCTACTGAAGTATCATGCCGAAGACACCAGACATCACAGTCACCCAGTCACATTACACTGACACCGAACAACCTGTCCTGCTTCCTTGCTCTAACCTCTCAATGTTGAGCATCAAGCAGGCGGTAACAAGTACCATTTGTAAAGTCTTTGACCCGAGTTTGACGCAACGTCACCGGAATCGAGGCCGACGATCTAACCATTAGGCCATCGAAGCGGTTGGAAAATAACTTTGTGTAATCCTCATGTGTGTTATACGCACAGAATTTAATGCCAAATGACGACGGTACTGAAAATCTCACCGAAATGTCCACAGCGAGGATGTTCGTGGTCTTTGGCAGACAGTATCGGGCTAGGTTTAGACACCACATGCCAAGCCCTCCACAGCCGACCACGACTAACCACGGAGAGTCTGAAATGTTTGATTTTATTTATATATTTGACTGGCGTTTTACGGCGAACTCTATTATTTATTTATTTATTTGAATGGTGTTTTACGTTGAACTCAAGAATATTTTAATTTTTGCCGCGGTGGCCAGCATGATGATGGGAGGAAACTAGGCAGAGCCCGGGTGAAACCCACGATCATCAGTAGGTCCGTAGCAGGCCTTCCCACCTAGTGCTGGATAGGAAGCCAGCATGGACTTGAACTCACAGCGGCCGTATTAATGAGGGGCTCCTGGATCATTGCACCGCACTGGCGTGCTAACTCCCTCGGCCACGGTGGCCCTGAAATGTTTGATATAAAAAGACTACAGCACAAAACCAGAACAGCGACAACAGTCTGATAGATGGAATGTGGTCAGGCGTAACCCTAGTCCGGCTGTTGTCAATTTAGTTAGGGTTGTATTCTATCCATTCATGCAGATGCTTAAGCCGTGGCAAATTACACGACTCTGACAAAGATTGCATGATAACATATATCTTATTACATACCATAGATCTTTGACAGCTCTTCCATTTTCGCTTTAATCTTGCCGAGAGCGTTAAATGACGTCAACGCCGCACACGGTAACGTCGCTGCGACAGATAGGTCCAACGTCGATGGCACGAGGACGGTGTAGCGGGCGTCCGGCACCCAAACATACGTTGAATACCTACATGAAACAGTTTTATTTTTATACTATCCAGAATTTTAACATTAATGCCACCTAACATTTACTTTAAGGGAAAGAAACTGTATTAATACCTTAATTTTTCATCCAGAGTTAAATGGGATCAAATGTTTTAATTGTTTTAATGACCATATTGATAATTAACGTCACATGCAGCGACTCTTTTCTCTGGCCATATACACACAACATAAAAATATTTAATATCAGATCTGCGTTTTCATGCACAGGCAAATATTTATTTCTATATTTATTTATATTCATTTGATTGGTGTTTTACGTCCTACCCAAGAATATTTCACTTTTACGACGCCGGCCAGCATTATGTTGGGAGGAAACCGGGCAGAGGGGAAAACGCACGACCAACCGGGTGTTGCTGATAGACCTTCCCACGTACCTCCAGAGAGGAAGCCAGCACGAGCTGGACTTGAACTCACAGCGACGGCATTAGCGAGAGGGTCCACATCACCTGATCATACAGAATACATGTACATGAACTGAGCATAAATGTGTGAAAAAAGCTGTGTGACGTCACTGACGGATTATGGTTGGGATGATTCATCTGGTATTGCACAACACACTCACCCTCCTTGGTTAGCACAGCCGCTGACACCACCCTGGCCGAAATCCGATGTTCCATGGCGGTTATTAGGACAGAGGTTATTATACCCCGCGCGACAAGCGTCACACTCCATGCAGCCTGTCCAAGGGTAGACAACCACCCTGTCGCCAATGTTCAAATCTGTGCATGCCACCATACAAATCAAGAATCAGGGTTAGTGCAACTTGTAAACTCTGTAAACTCTAAATAGTACGCCTAGCTTGTAGGCCTGGTTTTCTCGAAACATCATCTGCGTCATTTCTTTTTCCATAACTCAAATGTAGAGTCTTTTTCGGAAAAAGTTACGCCAAAAGTACACTGCATAGGAATTCGGTATTGAGCTTCTTAAACATAATAGTCCTGCTTGTATACATTCTGGCTATCTGGCTGTACGTAGTAACGCCCACTCGTGGGTTTCTCCCGGGGTCCCACCGGCATCATGCTGGCTGCCCGATTATCAAAGTCACCAAAGCCTTAGGGTGGATCTTAAAATTCCCTCATCAATATCGGGAATTAACCGTGTCCTAGCGTTAGAAATGAAGCCTCTGCCACGAATCGAATCCCTCAAAGATTTTAAGATAAATCTGTACAAGTTTACCTTCAACTTGAGCTCCCTTTGAATACACTGCACCAACAATCTCGTGACCTGCAGGAAAGCCAGACAGAATAAAAGTGTTTTAGTTTTGAACATAATGATACACCATAAGTATATCATAACGATACACCATAAGTATACCATAACGTATACCATAAGTATACCATAACGATACACCATAAGTATACCATAACGTATACCATAAGTATACCATAACGATACACCATAAGTATTCCATAACAATATACCATAAGTATACCATAACGATACACCATAAGTATACCATAACGATACAACATAAGTATACCATAACGTATATCATAAGCATACCATAATGATACTCCATAAGTATTCCATAACAATATACCATAAGTATACCATAACGATACACCATAAGTACACCATAACGATATACCATAAGTATACCATTACAATACACCATAAGTATACTATAGCCATATTATATAAGCATGTCATAACGATATACCATACGTATACCATAGCGATATGCCCTAACGATATACCATAATTATATACCATAAGTATACCATAACGATATACCATAGGTATATCATAGTGATGTACCATAGGTATATAATAACAATATACCATACGTATACCATTACAATATACCATATGTATACCATAACGATATAACACAATTATATACCATAAGTATACCATAGCGGCATACCATGCGTATACCATAACGATATACCATAAGTATACCATAATGATATGCCGTAAGTATACCATAACGATATCGGTTCACCGGAGACTCTGTAATTCAATGCAGCCTACATGTATCTAAGAGCAGCGATGTTTGCATCTTATATCACGTAGACATACCTTGCAGTAATTACTGCAATTGTTTGCAGTATACGAAAATACCGCCATATTGACATTCTTATTTTTCTCGAACACGGTGCCATGTGTTCCCACAAAACCATTTTAGTTTCTGAACCATATATACCAAACTCTACAAAAATCTGTAGAAAGAGCACTGCTGTAGACCGGTCAGAGCTACGAGGACGGCTATAGGTCAAAAAGCTTGATATTTGTCAACGCACTTAGATGCTTCTTAGCCGACAACCTGTTAGCCATTCATCACAATAAGCTCTACTTATTCAATAGTTTGACAGCCTTTCATCACGATGAGCTCTACTTATTCAATAGTTTGACAGCCCTTCATCACGATGAGCTCTACATATTCAATAGTTTGACAGCCCTTCATCACGATGAGCTCTTCTTATTCAATAGTTTGACAGCCCTTCATCACGATGAGCTCTACTTATTCAATAACTTGACAGCCATTCATCACGATGAGCTCTACTTATTCAATAGTTTGACAGCCCTTCATCACGATGAGCTCTACTTATTCAATAGTTTGACAGCCCTTCGTCACAATGAGCTTTACTTATCTCATCAAAATGAGGAAACATTACGGTATAACATTCGGCTCTATTTATCTAATAGTTTGATAGTCTTTCATCCTAATAAAAAACAAATCCGGCTCTCCTTATCCAGCAGGTTGATATCCTTTCATCGCAATGCGGAAACACTCGGCTCTCCTTATCCAATAGTTTGATAGCCTTTCATCGCAATGAGGAAACATTCGGCTCTCCTTATCCAATAGTTTGATATCCTTTCATCACAATGAGGAAACATTCGGCTCTCCTTATCCAATAGTTTGATAGCCTTTCATCGCAATGAAGAAACATTGGGCTCTCCTTATCCGATAGTTCGACAGCCCCTCATCGCAAGGTATTACTAAGCATGTTGGACTTCCACGCTGTGTCCTCGTCTTTATTTAACTACCGGTGTACTTACCCATGGTGATTCCGGATAATCGCAAATCCGGAATGTCCCTTAATCTCCACAGGTCCTCCCAGAAATGTACATCTGAGTGACAGATTCCTGCACGAGACGTCTGGCGACAAAAAGTGCGCTTTTACTAATGATAGCATATATATATATATATGGCATTTTTAAAGAGTGAAAAGGTGAGGCCGAAAATCTGTTAGTGAACTTTGAAATTCGAATCTCACATTAAGTATTAGATGTAGAATAATCCGCTTTGAAACACCATGTACAAGTTGGGGTGTTCACGGATGTTAACCTTTTTAGTGTTCATTTTTCAGTCGTTATACAGTATAATATTTCACCGGTTAGGTTTGGTCATTTTCCAGCTATTACACTGTCGTCGTGTCAGTTGAATCGTTAAAAACTTAACTTATTGGCATTATTAGCATAAGTCATGTGACGCGCCATATATATCCTTTCCTGGCTTGAAAGTGAACCCCTGAATGTGGGCTATGGCATCCAATAATTAATTTACAGTGCTGTTTATGGAGCCATATGTCTACCTTACCTTCAAAATGATACCCCGGGGCGCCGGCGGGGGCAGGGGTCTCTTGGAAACCTTCAGCGGTTCTCCTGCCCCGGTCAGTTCTAGACACTCCCGCACCACTTCTGCCATGGCCCAAAAGGAGTCCACCTGTCCATGAAAGCACACCTGGAACTTACGTCTGCAGGGCAAAGGTAGAGCAGTCTGCAAGGTTAATAACACATGTGATCGTCACGTCAAAACATGACTTCACATATCCGGATCCATTTCCTAAAGCCGACGAAGGATACATAAGGTGAAGTATCGAGAAGCCGGAGTTGCTGCTATATACTGTTGTCTTACAGTGAAACTCGTGACAGAATTAAACTGCATTTTAAACATTGATATTGCGTATACAAGGCTGTTACTCTAGGTAAAACAGATAACATGTAAAATTATCAAAAACTTGTGAGTTTTATCCGTTTGTGGTACCTTTACGTGGCACAAACTAGTCATATTACTTTTCGAGCGTTATTTACTTGTTTCCTGCCGTTTTCCATGAAATGTTGAAGTCTCTCTACCTCGAGGGTTCGAAGGTTGCATTGATCACACATCGCGCTTATGAATTAACACATGCAAAACTGGAACACTGACCAGTCTTTTGTCTATGAGTAGACCTATCAGTGTCTTTGTAGACCTATTCATCACGCCTATCCGTGTCACACAGAGAAACATTCACCCAGGTTGACGGTTGGTATACGAATGTCTGTTTTGACGCTTTGAAGTATACTCCCGGAACATTCAAGCTGACTTTGTACGGTCTACCGTTACAGGTTAACCTACTCATTTCATCAAGAAAATCTCTGTTGAGCAAAATGCATTTGTTTCATTCATTTTATTGTTATTTGTTAAAAACCTCCACTCACCCCTAACTGTTGGCATGCTGTTTTCGCTTGTCGCTCATGATGACTGAGCTTTTGACATTGTTTTAGAGGAGACTGATGCCCGTACTGACTTACAGATTGATCCAAAAGCATTTCAACCCTACTCTATTAGGTAATATATACATATATATATATATATATATATATATATATATATATATATATATATATATATATATATATATCTGTAACATCAAAAGTGTTTTCCCGGTCAGTTCTGCTCAACTTCCTCCCACCAAAATGCTGGCCGCCGTCGTATATGTGAAATTTTCTTGAGTACGGTTTCAAACAACAATGAAACAAATGAATAAATAAATAAGTAAAACATCCAGACCTCAGGATTATGAATCTGTCAAAGACTAAACTCAGACCTGGACGTCTATCACACTGTCGTCGTCGCTGCTCTGGTCTTACTTGCTATGCTCTACGTCTATCACACTGTCGTCGTCGATGAACTTGTCTTACTTGCTATGCTCTGCGCCTACCACACTGTCGTCGTCGCTGTTCTGGCCTTACTTGCTATACTCTACGTCTATCACACTGTCGTCGTCGATGAACTTGTCTTACTTGCTATGCTCTACGTCTATCACACTGTCGTCGTCGCTGCTCTGGTCTTACTTGCTATGCTCTGTGTCTATCACACTGTCGTCATCGCTACTCTGGTCTTACTTGCTATGCTGTATGTGTACCACACTGTCGTCGCTGCTCTGGTCTTACTTGCTATGCTCTACGTCTACCACACTGTCGTGGTCGCTGTTCTGGTCTTACTTGCTATGCTGTACGTCTTTAATTATACTGTACTGCTGTGATAGACGTAGGATGGATTCACCTTCCGTACTCAGTGGCGCCACTGATGGCCAATGAATGATACAACCAAAAGATTATTTATTTATTTATTTGATTGGTGTTTTACGGCATACTCAAGAATATTTCACTTATACAACGGTGGATGGAAACCGGGCATAGCCCGGGGTAAACCCACGACCATCCGCAGGTTGCTAGAAGACCTTCCCACGTGCGGCAGGAAAGAAAGACAGCACGAGCAGTGACAGCATTGGTGGGAGACTCTTGCTTCATTGTGCCGCGCTGGCGAGCTTACCCCCACAGAGGCAACCGGGATAATTTAATGCGTGACGTCATTCTACCGCTTTCTTTGCCAGTGAATGTGTTCACCACATCCAATGTACGTCCCACCTCCCATTCACGTGATATTACTTTCATTCCATTCCCGGTGAAAGCCACTGACGTCACAAAACAATTGAACATTTGTAACCAATGTGTGGGACATCAGACTGACCGACATATACTTGCAACAAAATTGATTATCATTGGTCAAATACGTGTTCTTAATCGACAGTTCTGAAAGGCCTGTATGGGCCGTGGTGACCGCAAGCGGACGTTCGGGTAGCTGATTGGGCAGTCTTAACGTTTGTTGTTGACCATTACTCATTCAACGTGCAATGCTGCATCACATGTAGGTTACACGTGGTGAAGATCGTCAGTAACTTGACAAAGATCGTTGGTTTACCCCGGGCACTCATGTTTCCTCTGCCCATATATGGTTCAAAGCAACAATCAGTCAAATAAGTAAGTCCACACGTACATCCACCTATTTATTCTTTTACAAGGGGCCTCCGTGAGTCAGTTGGTTAGCGCGCTAGCGCAGTGTAATGACCTAGAGCGACCGTAAGTAGGAAGGTCCTGCAGCAACCTGCGGATGGTCGTGGGTTTCCGAGGGGCTCTCCCATCATAATGCTGGCCGCCGTAGTATAAGTGAAATATTTTTCAGTACGGCGTAAAACACCGATCAAATAAATAAATAAATAATGACCCAGAAGCCTCTCACTAATGCGATCGCTGTGAGTTCAAGTCAAGCTCACGTTGGCTTCCTCTCCCGCTGTAAGTGGGAAGGTCTGCCAGCAACCTGTGGATGGTCGTGGGTTTCCCCGGGCTCTGCCCCGTTTCATCCCACTATAATGCTGACCCCCGTCGTATAAGTGAAATATGCTTGAGTAAAACACCAATGAAATAAATAAATAAATTTTACAACAAATACCTAGGTTCATTTAAACCCATCTGAAGCCTTGATCCAACTCTGTAGATATTAAACTGACTTCTCTCTTATCATCAATCTTCATATTTTACACGCATATATAAGTGAGCAAGTAAATGGGATACCAGCCACACAAGATTACACGAAACGAAACCTCAATGACTAGGCTGAGAATTCACGTCAAATTAGTGAGAATCATACAAGTTATAACAGACAAGCAAAGCAATCTTACTGAGAAAATCAATAAGATGGCGGCGACTTGACCACTTGGGTGAGAAAACTGAACATATCCCACGGGGTCGCTTTCATTTTTGGCATTTCATCATTTCTAAATCAAATCCCGCACTTTTGTTTTTTAATTAAAACAAGAAAAGATTGATGGAGGTCACGTGTACAATGGACGGTAACAATATATGCATAAGGCATTGTTTAACTTTTCTGCACAATAACGTTTACAGGGAAACAACAAGATGCGTGCATAAAGACCAACTATTTAGCATAAATACATTGTATATGTATATTTATTTATTGATTTATTTGTTTATTTATTTGATTAATGTTTACGCTATACTTAAGGATACTTCACTAATACGACGGCAGCCAGCATGGGAGGATACTATTACGGTGTGAGGAAACCAGACAGAACCAGGGGGAATGTACAGGTATAAGTACTGGCATTTGTAAATATTGTCACTATTGTCACTGGTTTTCATAACGGTACTTTCAGTGGCAATACTGGATTTGAACACACTACCTCATACACGAAACAACGCCTCACTTCACAAGAGCAGCTCAAGCTTAAAAAAAATGAAATAAATAAGCGGGATTCAACCATAATGTGGACAGCGCTCTGACTGCGAGGAGTTTGGAAGAATCTGCAAATGCAGTCGTTAGCACGCTAACCACTCGGCCACAGATGCCCCCTGTATAGAATTGTAACCGAACATTGCACTGGTTGAAACAAAAACAAAAAAAGTTAAGACGGATCGGAAGCTGGAGACCAGGTGATCTCTTTAGTAACAAACGACGTGGGTGAAGAAAATGGTCCTCCCAACGTTATGGCATAGCAAAATGATATTTTTGAATCGCTGTCAGCGATCTTGTATCCGTTGGAGATTTGTATAATTTCCAGCTTTCCACATAGCCTGAGTATTTCCGCAGAGCTGTCGTGATGTTATTTTGTACAACTGGGCCTTACTGGTCGCTGTGAAGTGGCAAAACCATTGTAATGCTTTAACACTGGGCGGCCAATGAGAGCAAATAAACATACGCCATATGCACACTACATGTGCTTTCTGTGTGCACTAGTACAGGGTAATCCAAAGAAGGCATGCATTGTTGTATACCGATATATATATATATATATATATATATATATATATATATATATATATATATATATATATATATATATATATATAATCTGTACAGGAGACTCATTGTCGCTTATGGAAAGTTAGTAGGGGTATGTGGCCAGACTTGACTGTACATTTAATTCAGCTTGCGAGAGCCCTCGTCTTGTCACGTGCAAGCCTGCGTGAACTCGTGAGGCTACTGAAATACCGATTAGGCTTATTAGGCCGTATTTCTGGATCCAGTGAACTGGAAAAAAGATTTTATTAGCCGACCAGTACATCATACCGAGTCAGGCATGAAACCGTTATGACTATTTATGAACTCCTTTTCCAACTGCCTGTAACCCAGAGCCTGAAGGGGCTTTGCTTTTGCCCGAGGGTGGAGGGCATCGAGTCTTTAAATGGCTTTTATTTGTGGAGGCTGGGGCCCTAGAACTGGACTGGTTACTTCTGGACGATTGATGACTGTTGATTGACAAGGACGGAGCGTGTGACCCTGACGAAGGCGTGGCCTGAGACGTTGATGGACCAGTGATCCTCTTGCCCTTGGAGAATCTATCTGTGGATGGCAAATCTCTGGCTTGCCGTTTCTCTGCCTTCAACTATGGACGAAAAGTATTTTATTTCATACAGCAGTGTGCCTTTACAAATATTCCTGAAATCTACGTTCTCTTTGGACAAGGACAACAATGCTCTATTACAAATAATTTTTTTTTTCAAATGTATGAATAGAATAATGTTCCCTTCCAGAAGAAAAATCAACAAAGGAAGAAACAAAAATATCTGACATCACGACACAACCACTCCACATTGATTTAATAACATATAGTTATGGAATTTGGAATACAAACTGTTCTTTATAGAAATATCACAAAGGTTTCTAGTATCTTCCATCCCATCTAAATACCACACATGACCTCTCACTCTGTGGTCATTGTGAGTTCAAGTCCAGCTCCTTTTAGGGCTCCGTGCGGTTTCCTCTCACCATAATTCTGGCCGCCATCATACAAACAAAATATTCTAGGGTATGGTGTAAAACACCAATCAAATAGATAAATGAAAATGAACAAAATGTCTGACTGACCCTTTCTTGGTACCTCCTCTCGAAGTAGTCCATGTCAGATTCGCCCGGGCGTCGCAAAGCCGACATTCTCTCAGCCAAATCCTCATCCACCAAATGACCTTGTGAAGATTCTGGAAATTACAATGTAAAGGTATAGAATCAGGTCGTATTAATGAGTGGTTTTGCTTATAAAGCCTCTGTGTCTTCAATGGCTTCAGTTAAAGTGTAAATACAACAGACATAAAAGGTGTCAGTAGCACAGTATTAAGACAATGAGACAGATATAGCCTGAGCTGGCAATGCCATTCTGCTAATCTACATTAAAGAGATACAGAATCCACGCTGATTGGCTCACAGTGGAGATGGATTCCCTGGGTTCCACCCTGCGGCTTTGGCCACACTTGAAGGAATCTGCCATACCTAAAACTCAGCTTAAGCTACGAATAGTCTGGATACAGATCAATTCTGTATCCATTGAACTACATCATGGGGTCTGTAAATGTTACCCTTTATTAAAACTGATGCTACATTGCACGAGGCTTCACTTTCACTTCACAAGTTTACCACTAGGAACCTCATTTAGCCAGATATTATGATGCCTTGAAATTGTCTTCTGCATACAGTAAATAACCTAAAGTTTGTCCCATGACTAAGCTACACATTTTGCCTGATTCTGAGAGCTCTTCTGATCTTAGAAAGATGTCTTATTTGGAAGTTTATTTGGAAGCTAGGATGATATCCTACTAGAAAAAAACTTTAATAATCAAAACAAATATTTTATGACATTTATTTGTCTCAAAGATGCACTTTTCTCCCTGAAGTTTTGGTCATTTACTTTCATTTTCACACCAAAACTTTTCTACACCACCTGGCATTTATTATGCTTCAGTGAGCTTAAGAGATTAAAATCTTAAAAGTTGTAAATTTGGATTGATTTTGATTTGTTTGTTTCATTCAGGTTTAACGTCACCTTCAACTTCTGTCATATCACACAAGTGTCTCCTTATAGCAGGCCTAACACAATGCTGGCATATTTGTAGTGCTGCCTCACCGGAATGCCATGTCAAAGACACCAGACACAATGACCAAGCCAGTCATATTATACTGACACTACGCCAAAGAGAGCACTACAATCGCAACTGAGGTACCGGAAGTACAAAAGTTACCGATTTTTAAGTCTTCAAACCTTCCACAGAGTAGGTATCTGTAAGTTTAATACAAAGGTTTAATAAGATACCTCAGACAATAATGAAACTCAACTACCTTTCACAGACCTGTTCTTCATCTTGTCAGCTTTGATGGACTCCACATTAGCTCTCAGAAATGGGTTATCTGATGCAGTGATTGGTTGATTTAAGAATTCTTGGGATGGAGCTCCTGCAACAAAACCATGAGAGAACTTCCATTCACTATTTACACTGTAGTAAGGTGAAATGTCTAAACTAGACCAGGTTAGAGGTTCTTTGGGTCAAGGTCACATTAAATTAAACTACTTCTGGCCAAGGTCACACTACAATAAAGAAGGTTAGATGTGCCTCATTTTCTCACCAGATGCAATCTAGATAAAGAGCTGTTTCAAGGCTGTCAGAAGTAACTGGCTTTGATGTACGTGTGGTTGATGTAATCTTAAAAAACGGTTATATTGCAGGTTTAATTATTTTGGCTCAAAGCAACATAAAGACATTCAGTCACAGTATCCTGACATCAGACATGACATCCCACTCAGTCACAGTATCCTGACATCAGGCATGACATCCCACTCAGTCCCAGAATCCTGACATCAGGTAAGACATCCCACTCAGTCACAGTATACTGACACCAGACAAGACATCCCAGTCACAGGATACTGACATCACACATGACATCCCACTCAGTCACAGTATCCTGACATCGGACATGACATCCCACTCAGTCACAGGATCCTGACATCAGGCATGACATCCCACTCAGTCACAGTATCCTGACATCTGACATGACATCTCACTCAGTCACAGGATCCTGACATCAGGCATGACATCCCACTCAGTCACAGGATCCTGACATCAGGCATGACATCCCACTCAGTCACAGGATCCTGACATCAGGCATGACATCCCACTCAGTCACAGGATCCTGACACCAGACAAGACATCCCACTCAGTCACAGGATCCTGACATCAGGCATGACATCCCACTCAGTCACAGAATCCTGACACCAGACATGGCATCCCACTCAGTCACAGGATCCTGACATCAGGCATGACATCCCACTCAGTCACAGGATCCTGACATCAGGCATGACATCCCACTCAGTCACAGGATCCTGACACCAGACAAGACATCCCACTCAGTCACAGGATCCTGACATCAGGCATGACATCCCACTCAGTCACAGGATCCTGACATCAGGCATGACATCCCACTCAGTCACAGTATCCTGACATCTGACATGACATCTCACTCAGTCACAGGATCCTGACATCAGGCATGACATCCCACTCAGTCACAGGATCCTGACATCAGGCATGACATCCCACTCAGTCACAGGATCCTGACATCAGGCATGACATCCCACTCAGTCACAGGATCCTGACACCAGACAAGACATCCCACTCAGTCACAGGATCCTGACATCAGGCATGACATCCCACTCAGTCACAGAATCCTGACACCAGACATGGCATCCCACTCAGTCACAGGATCCTGACATCAGGCATGACATCCCACTCAGTCACAGGATCCTGACATCAGGCATGACATCCCACTCAGTCACAGGATCCTGACACCAGACAAGACATCCCACTCAGTCACAGGATCCTGACATCAGGCATGACATCCCACTCAGTCACAGGATCCTGACATCAGGCATGACATCCCACTCAGTCACAGTATCCTGACATCTGACATGACATCTCACTCAGTCACAGGATCCTGACATCAGGCAAGACATCCCACTCAGTCACAGGATCCTGACATCAGGCATGACATCCCACTCAGTCACAGAATCCTGACATCAGGCAAGACATCCCACTCAGTCACAGGATCCTGACATCAGGCATGACATCCCACTCAGTCACAGGATCCTGACATCAGGAATGACATCCCACTCAGTCACAGTATACTGACACCAGATATGACATCCCACTCAGTCACAGTATACTGACACCAGATATGACATCCCACTCAGGCACAGTATACTGACACCAGATATGTCGTCCCTCCCAGTTACAGTATACTGACACCAGATATGACATCCCACTCAGTCACAGTATGCTGACACCAGATATGTCGTCCCTCCCAGTCACAGTATACTGACACCAGATATGACATCCCACTCAGTCACAGTATACTGACACCAGATACGACATCCCACACAGTCACAGTATATTGCCACCAGATGTGACGTCCTACCCATGCATTTTGCTTGAGGTTCTCACGCAATGAATGTATACAGACACCAGATATGATATCCCTCTCAGCCAAAGGACAGAGGTAGGATAAAACTGCAGTGACACCAGACATGACGTACAATGTTGGCTCAGTATACAGACACCAGACATGATATCCCTCTCAGCCAAAGGACAGAGGTAGGATAAAACTGTAATGACATCAGACATGACGTACAACGCCAGCCCAGTATACAGACACCAGACATGATATCCCTCTCAGCCAAAGTATAGAGGTAAGATAAAACTGTAATGACACCAGACATGACGTACAATGCCAGCACAGTATACAGATGCCAGACATGATATCCCTCTCAGCCAAAGGATAGAGGTGAGATAAAACTGCAGTGACACCAGACATGACGTACAATGCCAGCACAGTATACAGACACCAGACATGATATCCCTCTCAGCCAAAGGAAAGAGGTAGGATAAAAGTGTAATGACATCAGACATGATGTACAATGTCGGCACAGTATACAGACACCAGACATGATATCCCTCTCAACCAAAGTATAGAGGTAGGATAAAACTGCAAGGACACCAGACATGACGTACAACGCCAGCTCAGTATACAGACACCACACATGATATCCCTCCCAGCCAAAGTATAGAGGTACGATAAAACTATAATGACATCAGACAGGACGTATAACGTCGGCACAGTATACAGACACCAGACATGATATCCCTCTCGGCCAAAGGATAGAGGTAGGATAAAACTGTAATGACACAGTATACAGACACGAGACATGATATCCCTCTCAGCCAAAGGATTGAGGTAAGATAAAACTGTAAGGACACCAGACATGACGTACAACGCCAGCACAGTATACCGACGCCAGACATGATGTTTCGCTCGGTCAAAGCAGAGAGGTGAAAAAACAGTGTAATCACACCCGACATGATGTCATGAGTTCAGAAAGGGAGGTGTTCCAATGATTTTATTTATTTATTTGATTGTTGTTTTACTTCATACTCAAGAATATTTCCCTTACATGATGGCAGGCAGCACTATGATGGGAGGAAACTGGGCAGAGCCTGGGGAAAACCCATAACCATCTGCAAGTTGCTGACAGATCTTCACAAATACGGCCGGACAGGAAGGCAGCATGAGATGGACTTGAACTCACAGTGACCGCATTGGTCACAAGCTCTTGAGTCATTGCGCTGTCCTGGCACGCTAACCACAGAGGCCACGGAGGATCCTGTGTCGCAATTACCCCTTCTAGCAGACTTTTTTTTTTTTTTTTTTTTTTTTGATTTGTGTTTTACGCCGTACTCAAGAATATTTCACTTATACGACGGCGGCCAGCATTATGGTGGGTGGAAACCGGGCAGAGCCCGGGGGAAACCCACGACCATCCGCAGGTTGCTGGCAGACCTTCTCACGTACGGCCGCCAGCATGACTTGAACTCTCAGCGACCGCATTGGTGAGAGACTCCTGGGTCATTACGCTGCGCTAGCGCTTTAACCGACTGAGCCACGGAGGCCCCCCTCTAGCAGACTTAACAGAAGAGAGACTTCTTAATTGACATATCCTGATTTTCAAAATCTTGGGGCTCTCCTAGTACGTTGCATATCTCCTCTATCATGACGGGCATGAGTGCAAAAGTCTTCAGACATGTTTGTCCTAACGACATAACACTTCCTACCTAATCCACTGGGGTCAAGCCTCAGGTAGCCCTCCATCAGTGACGAGAAGCCTGTGAGGCCCCCCATGGCCTGATAGGGCACATCCCGCCCCACCGGGTGCCCTCGGGCTGCTCTCTCCTCTCTGGTCTCCACCAGGGTGTGGTGTTGATGGTAGGGTGCCCCGCACCCACAGGTGAAGGAGCTGGAGAAACCAGAACACTGACAGCCTGCTGTAAGGTATTAAAGATAAGACATAAGTACATGTACATGCATGTATGTGTATGAAATCATTGTATGAGGAAAACTCATGATAATACTGCTAGTGGCATTCCCCAAGTCTCTGACTGGTTTCCTCCCACCATAATGCTGGCCTCACCAAGTCTCTGACTGGTTTCCTCCCACAGTCCCACCATAATGCTGGCCACACCTGTAGATGGTCGTGGGATTCCCTAAGTCTCTGACTGGTTTCCTCCCACGGTCCCACCATAATGCTGGCCACACCTGTAGATGGTCATGGGATTCCCTAAGTCTCTGACTGGTTTCCTCCCACAGTTCCACCATAATGCTGGTCACACCTGTAAATGGTCGTGGAATTCCCCAAGTCTCTGACTGGTTTCCTCCCACAGTCCCACCATAATGCTGGCCACTCCTGTAGATGGTCATGGGATTCCCTAAGTCTCTGATTGGTTTCCTCCCACAGTCCCACCATAATGCTGGTCACACCTGTAAATGGTCGTGGAATTCCCAAAGTCTCTGACTGGTTTCCTCCCACAGTCCCACCATAATGCTGGTCACACCTGTAAATGGTCGTGGAATTCCCCAAGTTTCTGACTGGTTTCCTCCCACGGTCCCACCATAATGCTGGCCACACCTGTAGATGGTCATGGGATTCCCTAAGTCTCTGACTGGTTTCCTCCCACAGTCCCACCATAATGCTGGCCACACCTGTAAATGGTCGTGGAATTCCCCAAGTCTCTGACTGGTTTCCTCCCACGGTCCCACCATAATGCTGGCCACACCTGTAGATGGTCATGGGATTCCCTAAGTCTCTGACTGGTTTCCTCCCACAGTCCCACCATAATGCTGGTCACATCTGTAAATGGTCGTGGAATTCCCCAAGTCTCTGACTGGTTTCCTCCCACAGTCCCACCATAATGCTGGCCACACCTGTAGATGGTCATGGGATTCCCTAAGTCTCTGACTGGTTTCCTCCCACAGTCCCACCATAATGCTGGTCACACCTGTAAATGGTCGTGGAATTCCCCAAGTCTCTGACTGGTTTCCTCCCACAGTCCCACCATAATGCTGGTCACACCTGTAAATGGTCGTGGAATTCCCCAAGTCTCTGACTGGTTTCCTCCCACAGTCCCACCATAATGCTGGTCACACCTGTAAATGGTCGTGGAATTCCCCAAGTCTCTGACTGGTTTCCTCCCACAGTCCCACCATAATGCTGGTCACACCTGTAAATGGTCGTGGAATTCCCCAAGTCTCTGACTGGTTTCCTCCCACAGTCCCACCATAATGCTGGTCACACCTGTAAATGGTCGTGGAATTCCCCAAGTCTCTGACTGGTTTCCTCCCACGTAACCATCATAATGCTGGCCTCCATCGTACACATGTAAGTGAGATATTCTTGAGTACGGCGTAAAACACCAATCAATAAAACCTTGTGTGCCTCATCATTTACAGTTGTACACTTCACTCACTGAGAAGCATTGCACTCACACTAAAATATGGGTTAATATTTTAAAGACTCGGTAAGCGCTATAAAGCACACCTCTCCCTGTGCTCATCAATGCATGGCTAAAACAAGTCCAAGTTGGCAATCTTCTATTTTATACTAAATGAAATCTCTTTAATCTCATGCAAAAATAACATGTCATATACAATACCTGATCTACAATCATATGGTTCTGCTGCACCATGCTCATCAGAGAAGTGTTTACAACGACATCGTATAGGCTGACTGCCATTGAGAGGTACATAGTGGTAGGATGCACATCGACACTTCTTCGCTCTACACGGTAGGTGTATGGGGCGCTCCCCAGGTATCTTGTCGAAGTCTGTCTTGTGTTCACGGAACCTGAATTGAATTTTTAAAGGCCACATTTTACAGGACAAATGTATTATGTAACAGAATGTAACAGAATCACAATGGGGTCCGCCAGCCCTGTACAAAGGGAAGCAAATCTTGTAACTAATAAAACAGCAGTGCCCTCTACTTATTTAAATAACAATACCACTGATTTCAATACCAACACCAGTAATCATGAATAATAAAAGCTGACATTATTATTCAAACAGATAGAGGGCACTGCTGTTTTATCAGTTACAAGGTTTGCTTCCCTTTGTAGAAGGCTGGCGACCCCATTAGGTGTGAGCTATTGCCTGAGTCAGACCTAATGCAGACGTCTCTCCCCAGCCACCTTTAATACCAGGCATGCACTTCTAACTACTAACCTGCTGAAGTAAGGTTTGATGTCTAAAAATGGAATACAGAATCGACACTGATTAGATGACAGTAGCAATAGGCTTTCCAGGGTTAAATCTTGCAGCCTTAGTCACACTGGAATAAATGTATCATACCTAAAATTCAGCTTATGCAAGACATAACCTGGACTTGCCTAATCTTGTACCGTATAAGAGGCAATGAGAATCGATTCTGTATCCGTTGAAGGAATTGGATAGTGTATGTGGGCTTACCTGTGTTGACAAAAACACACTGTTTCTGGTCCCATCAGTTTACAGTCCATCAGGGTAGGGGACACCCAGGCCACATACAACCTATTCTCCAGTCTCTGAAAATGGAAATGAAAATAGGGCCAGAAAATTGGTCCCAAATTTACCTGAATAAATGTACACAGGAGGAATGCATAATCTTTCACTGCGTCCTCATTCTCATATAATTGACGTGAACTCAGACAGTGTCAAAACATCTGAACTAATCAGTTTGTGCCTCAGTTTTTAATTACTAAGTGGAACATGAGTAAATGTGTCACTGATTTCGGCTTAAGTCAAAAAAAAATTTAAAAATGCTACTGATAGCTTTCATAATGAATAGACACGCTGCAAGGTCAGTATACATGTATGATCAATGTACACTCGTATACAGCATTTAAATCTCTTAATTAATGTAATTAGTGTATCACTGATTCTGAAAATTGGGATATAATGTTGGATTTCCATAAAGTAATAGTTAGACCAGGTGCCAGTGGTTAACTGATAAAGCAGATAAAACACATTTTACAGACGAATGTATTCATTTATTTATTTATTTATTTATCTGATTGGTGTTCCACATCGTACTCAAGAATATTTCACTTATGCAATGGCAGCCAGCATTATGGTGGGTGGAAACCGGGTAGAACCTGGGGGAAACCCACGACCATCTGCAGGTTGCTGCCAGACTTTCCCACAAATGGCAGACAAATGTACATTTGTTATTTGAAAACCACAGCAAAAATAAAAAGAGATATGTTTAAACAAACCATGGGCAGAACTCTCTTCTTGTAAGCTTCATATTGCTCAGGAGTGAAGAGTTTGCCTCCGTCATCATCGCCAACAATCCTTAACAAGAAAGAAAAATAAATTATTACTGTTGCCTGTATCTAAATGAATGATAAGAGGACTTTGTAGGTCTAATAAAAATTAAATGATAATGTTAGGTTTGTAATACACAGATATACTTACAGTGATTTTTCTACAGATTTCTAAACTAACAGACTCTAAGACTTTATTTTTATCATGTTTTACTTTATGGTAATTCTCAAAAATATTTCCAAATACAGCCTGTGAGTTGTAGGGAAATGGGCGGTGCCTTGTCCTACTATGCTTCTCATCTTTGCTCCGATATTGGTTAGGATTCTCACATCACTGCATTACCGAATCTGATCAATATCGGAGTAGAGACTCACACAAGGTCCATGCAGGTCAAGCCATATAAGGGTTTTACTAAGAACAGACGTGGGAACTCTCACAGAGAGGATAACTTTAAGTTTGATAAGCCCTGGGACCACGGGAGTCACCCAGGGCTAAAGTTTAATGGAGCGTTGCGTGCATTTCAGTGCGGTTTCACCTTGAGGCATTCGCCTGATGCTGCTTTTACATGTACGTGCTCAGCAGGGGTCTATCGTTCTCACGCATCTAAATACGTTCTTCAATATCACCCTACCCGATGCCCATGAGCCCTAACAGCACACCAGACATATCGTGGGGAAAAAATTACAAAACACTGATTTTCGGCCGTCTTGCAAGATGACATATGTTAGAATTAGCCCTGGATGACAACGCTCGTTCCAGGGCTATGTCAGAATGCCGGTTTGTTCGGTACTTGACTTGCCGTCTCCTGCTTTCATACCTTTTGTACTCCAGATAAGCATCCACCGACGCCGCTGCCGATCCGCCAAATTTTAAATGGAACTGTCGCTCGCTCATTTTGCATTAAAATATCAGACACAAGCGATAAAAAATTACACACACACAGATTTATCTGTCATCTAGGGCGCCATTTGTAAACAATGACCTAATTTACCTCTTTTTGTGGAGCTCTTCAAACCAGAGGCTACAAAGTTGTCGCCCTTGAATGAACAGATGACGGCTTTGTCGAAAAGCAACAAAATTACTCCAGCAACGTTAAATATAAGTGTAGATAATTAACGCGCATGTCTCAATTTCAGTCTGAAGACAAACCTGTAAAAAAACTCTGATGTACTGAGTAGTGGTCTTTAACAAATGTTACCAAACAGCGCTATAAAATTCCAAGAAATTACTATTAATATTTGTGTGTTAATGTGTTAATAATAATACAATTAATAGAATACGCACAGGCCCACGTGGGCAACACTTTCGCAATTCACATGCAGCCTTATCATTATAATATAATTTATATTACATACTGGAGAACAAACACTCACTCATTTTAATTATTCTTAAGTCATTTTGCCTTTTTATTTTATGTCTGTAATCTCTGATCAGTGCTTAACCCATGCTCTTTCCATTTATTTATTTATTCATTTATTTGATTGGTGTTTTACGCCATACTCAAGAATATCTGACTTATACGACGGTGCCCAGCATTATGGTGGGAGGAAACCGGGCAGAGCCCGGGGAAATCCCACGACCATCCGCAGGTTGCTGGTAGACCTTCCTATGTTCGGCCGGAGAGGAAGCCAGCATGAGCTGGACTTGAACTCACAGCGACCGCATTGGTGAGAAGCTCCTGGGTCATTACGCTGCGCTAGAGCACTAACCAATTGAGCCACGGCGACCCCTCTTTCCATTTAAAAACATCGACTAACGGACCAGATTGAAACACAATGAACCTCCTTTAGAACATTGAAAAGTTGAAAGCTATTTTTTGGCTGTTGTAGAAAAGGTTGAAATATAATTGATAAATTGGTTCCAGAAATTCTTACATAACCTTGGATGCACAGATTTGTCAATGGCACGGAGAAGCTAGCCTCAGAGCGTCATCTGTAATCTCGATGTTCAGAGGCTGGCATCTCATGTTGCCTGGGCAATTTACCTCTTTTTTTAAACCCTCAGCTATAATCTCTACTATATACACTAAGGTGGTGCAGCAACCTGCGGATGGTCGTGTGTTTGCCTGGGGCTCTGCCTCCAACCATAATGCTTGCCGCCGTCGTATAAGTGAAACACCAATCAAATAAATAAATACGGAGAAAAAGCTGATTTCATGGCGTATAAGCGCATGAAATGTTCTTAAGTATACGGTGTAAAACACCAGTGAACTAAAAAAATATTTATTTAAAATTTTCTTTCCAAAATTGTCTACAGCTTAATGTGATTTATACAATCCTGGAAAAAACAAAAGAATTCTGTTATATTCCTGGTTCTTCTATAATCCTAGAAGCACAAATTAGTTTGTACACTAACTCCCTCCCACCAATAATCACCCTCTCAAATCATGGGTTTAAGGCCTCTTCAATTATCTTGGGTCTACATATTCTTCTATAATATTAGGGACATAATTTTTTCTATTATCGTGGGTTTTACAGCTTCTGCTATTATCCCGGATATTACAGCTTCTGCTATTATCCTGGACTTTACATCTTCTGCTATTTTCCTGGACTTTACAGCTTCTGCTATTATCCTGGACTTTACATCTTCTGCTATTATCGTGGATTTTACAGCTTCTGCTATTGTCCTGAACTTTACAGCTTCTGTTATTATCCTGGATTTTACAGCTTTTGCTATTATCGTGGATTTTACAGCTTCTGCTATTATCCTGGATTTTACAGCTTTTGCTATTATCGTAGATTTTACAACTTCTGCTATTATCGTGGATTTTACAGCTTCTGCTATTATCCTGGATTTTACAGCTTCTGCTATTATCCTGGATTTTACAGCTTCTGCTATTATCGTAGATTTTACAGCTTCATTGATATACAATCCTGAGCACAATCAGCTTCTTATATAATCCTAAGCCAAAAGCTTATAATTTTTTTGTATCCCTGTGTGTAAATGTCGCTGCTAGTACATTAGTGGGCAAACAGCTTCTTTACCTTGGTAATCCTATAAGCTAACAAATACACCGGTAGAGACCTAATTATTGTTTCACAAGACAGGTAGACAGCTTCTTGTATAAAACACCCTCCTTCTATAGTTCCTGGACACAAAGCTTCATTAGAAACCCACCATACATCGGATTTTTGATCGATCGAAAAACCTACCGGACAATCGACTATACTGGCGAGAAACTCACCGGACAACGACTGTAGTGGAGAGAAACCCACCGGACAAGGACTGTACAGAGAGAAGCCCACCGGACAAACAACTTCACTGGAGAGAAAGCCATCGTGGTAAACGGCCTTACTGGAGAAAAACCCATCAGACAAACGGCTATACTGGCGAGAAGCACACTGAACAACGGCTTTACTGGCAAGAACGACTTTACTGGAAAGAAGGCCATCTGGCCGGAGAGAAATCCACCGGGCAAACGACTATACTGGCGAGAAATCCGCCGAACAATGGTTGTACTGGAGAGAAACCCACTAGTCAAACGAAAATTCGAACAAACAACCAACCTGACGACTTACAACACGATATGAGAAACCGACTGGGCGAAAGACTATTACATCTGTAGACACTGCAGTACGATATTACCCGAGTACATACAGACAATGCGGTCTACCAACACATACCTCCACAGCAAGGCTGTATTGGTCGAGTTGTACATGTATATTGTGCTAGTTTGAAAGACGGTTCGCTAGTCTTAAGACCTAAACCGAATGAATTTTTACCCAAAAGGCTTAAAGCCTTTTTCTGTGAATCAAAAGAAAACTGAAAGGGTATGGAATATAGGATACAGGATTTTTGTTTAACTGTTCTTGAAGTTCTGCAGATAACTTTTAATAGCATTTGTCAGACTTGCTCATTGCATAACATTTGTGTTAATTTCATATTTAAGCCTAAATTCATCAAATCTCATTAAATTTGTGCCGTTAGTATCAAAGAGGTCATTTACATATCGGATACCTTTAAAATAAATCTGTCTATAAAACACTGATTGATAGCAATTCTAATTTTATCATTGTGCCATTAAGTTTGTATGGCATACAGCCGATTCCCAGGTGTCACACATATGTTTTTCTTGAAACATTGTCAAAAATCAAAAATTTCTGACCAAAAACGGTTGTTAAGTTTGTCACTGATATTTATGAGTTTTAAGGGGCCACAATCTCTTAAATTACATGCCATTTCCCGTTGTCTAGAATAATCTTGTAACAAGAATGAGTTGGCCGAATTAAGCGTCTGATGCGCCCAATCTTTGCTGCCTTCAAGAAAAGGGACAAATCAATGATTTTTAATCCTCCAAACTTCTTTTCGGAGAAGAGCATGCATTGCTCTCGCTTTATTCGATATTATCCATTCCAACCGAAACGATGAAATATTGAGTTCCACCTCTTCAATACATCGCCTGGAGAATAGGATAAAGTGAAAAACAGATGGTTTAACTTTGGTACCGCAAGGCTTCTGACAACAGTTATTCTTCGCAACGGTGTGAGGAGTCTTTTACTAAATTGTCCTTAGAGTGAATCAAATTCTTGCAGTTTAACTGAGAAATTTATATTTATTACATCATCTATGCACTTGGGAAAGTGTGACGCCTAAAACACTGAGCTCATAGGAAGTCCATTCTATATTTATATCAGGACACACTTTTTTTCTTATCCTTGTTTAGACTTCTCAACCACACTATTTTGCGTTTATCTAAATTAGTTTGTGATCCGAAAATCCGACTGAAGTGGTCAGAATTAGAAACGGCCAGCCTTAAATGAATTTTCAGAACCATCTAAAAACAAACCTGTATCGTCTGCAAATTGGTTAATTTTGTGTTGTGCAGTGCCTACGGTAATTCGGAAAATCTTAATTGTTCCTTATAAGTGCTGCTAAAATGTCTACACATTGAATAAACAAATATGGTGACAGAGGGTCGCCTTAAATTGTCGACAACATCTTGGAGTACAGAATTTACCACATACCACAAAAAAAAACGTTGTAACCCAGACGAAGAAATGTTGTTATATGGTGATTTGATCCCATGAATACCCCAAAATTGAAAAAGTTGAATAGCATTATCAAAGGTGTACATCTGTAGGTAGCACTGTCCACCATAACAAGGTATAACGCTTGTCTGTTGTCAGAAAACACCGAGCGTGTTGACTTATAAATACAATATTGTTGTAACCCTAACCCATACAGGCATGGGCCACGGTAGCGTATATAAGCATGTAGCCTTGACGAAATAGACCTACATATATGATTGCATATGGGTATAATGACCATTTGAGCTTGTGGTTTTTATCTCCTTATCTTTGTTATAACCACTAAGGGCGTTTTTTTATCATGTTATTAGAAGTACAGCACTATAAGACCTATTACTTAGGGTGTTGTTAGCTCTTAAAAATAATAATAATTGTAATAATAATAACAATAATAATAATATCTTTATTTCAAACAAAAAACAACTGCCTGATTACAGCCTGATCCGCAAACCGTTCTGCTCTAGTTTACATCGTTTCAATTACATACCCTGAGGTTCCTATCCAATTAAGAACAAGGGTTCTCTCTTTAATTATCTCTTTGTATATTTAAATTGTATCTGATTGCCCAAGGTGATGTACCAGGAGATGACCTGCAGATGATGAGAATCAGTGTAAAACAGAATAATACATCGTCTAGTATATAAAGGGCATTGACGACTCCGTCGTTTATGATTCTCACCTGAACAGGTAAGACTGTCTGTTTTATAATTTCGTTTTAATCTCTATCTCTAGGTCGTTAAAGGTGCTTGTCTTTCAGTCACTAGGGCTAGGTGTGGGTTCAAAGCCGGTCTTAGGCAGAAAATTGACCACTTAACTTATATCTGCGTGGTTATATCCACGTCTTTGGATTACCCGGGCACTCTGGTTTCCTGAACCCCTACACTGACAGCCTTCGTCTGAGAGAAAAATTCTTGATTATGGCGTTAAAGGACAAAACAGTACCTGGCCAAAACATATTTCAGTCGAAATCATGATACTCAAGGTTTCTAAAAAGTATCATACTTTATTATTTTAATGAGATTTCACCAAATAACACGTAGAACAATATGACAATACTGCACAAATGGCTGGGGTGAATCACCATCCTGATAATTTTATCCAGTCACACACGTTGCTATTAGATTGCACGACCTAAGCTGTGACGTAGCCTCCTTTGTCCGTTTACTCCATGAAATGATATATGATAACACAGAACTACTGAATAAGACACCATTTTAGGATCGTTTACACCGATTTAGTTTTGAGTAGCCAAAGGGTCATCATACAAAGTGTTGTGGGACAGGTTTGTATCATTGACGGACCACCACAGACGTAAAATCAGTCGATTTACATGATGCATGTGCAATATTCAACGATGGTATCACAAATTATTTTCAGGCAGTAGCATACCGTCTCCGCCAAAACCGCATTCATCTCCCCCAAATACATTTTTGTCGCTCAGTTTAGCATTTAGTCAGCAGTTTCTAAAAAACAAATGTCACAGTCAGTGCAACACTCATTAGGGGTGCCGAAGGTTTATGGGAATGAGAAGACGGCATCTCACCAGACAAGGCTTAAACTGCTTAGACTATTATACGGAAAATACCTTCAACGCTAGAGAGCTAGAGTGAACGTGACGTCACCTTGTTCTTAATATTGGAGACGTCCTGAGGTTGTGCCAAGGCGAAGTTTCACTAAACTTTTATTGTGTTGAAAAAATCTTAAAATATATTTAATGCCGGTTTAAGATACTTTGAATGGTAGTCTATCAGTGGGCACAAACATTGGTCAGGTGCTTCCTTTCACTTGAAACAACAATCAAGACAAACAGCAAAATAAAAAAAAAACGCCAATGTTTCCTTCATTAGAATGATTCACTCCAAAATAAGACTACAACGCCAGTGTACGTATGTATGTATGCTTGAGGTTTTACGTCTTACTTAACAATTTTTCGGTAATATGATAAGGAGTCATTAGATGTGTGTATATATACTGTGTCTTCTTGTGTCAGGGTGAGTACGCCAAAGTGCTGCCTCCACTAAAGTATTATGCCGAAGACAGCAGAAATGACACCACACTCAGTCACATTATACTGACACCGGACCAGTGCTGAACGCCACGAGGGGCAACAACAAGTACCACTTTTAAAATCTTTGATATGACCCGTTCCGGGTTTGATCCCACGTCTCCCGACTTCGAACAACTTCATTGAGAATACTATAAAAATAGTTGGCAGACATACAAACAAAAGTAACAGAACAAAACATTACTCAGTAAAACATCAAGAAGAAAATGATTTCAAGCAAAAAAACACGCAACCTAGAAACGTGTACAGTGGATGATTCAGGCCATGCAAAGCAGTAAAAACAAAGAAAAACTCACACATTACCCATTAACTCTACTCCAGATAAAAATACTGTAAATTCAGAGATGTTACACACTTCACAGTTCTGAGGGACTCACGTAATAAGAAGCAAATAAGTACATAATTAAATAATATATTCTCACTTGAATCATTTCTTTTACCCTGTAAAAGTATTATCTTTAACATGTAACAAAACAGAGCTATGATACAAAGACCCAAAGATATGGCAGGGCCTACATTTAGATCTGCAATCCCAGCAGTCTCTAAATTTGCGATCCCATCAGTCTCTAAATCTGCAATCCCATCAGTCTCTAAATCTGTAATCCCATCAACCTCTAAATTTGTAATCCCATCAGTCTCTAAATTTGTAATCCCATCAGTCTCTAAATCTGTAGACCCGGCACTCCCTTAATCTGCAAACTATAGAAATTCTTAACCTGATCTTGGATGACCCGTGAGATATCATTAATAAAAATCTCGAGAAACCAAGGCAGATGAAAATTATATCTACAGTCAGGAGGTGTCAGTTAGACATAAGTGATTCCGACTCTCTCCAAGAGTGCACATCCGCCTTCAAGTTTGTGTGTGTGTGTGTGTGTGTGTGTGTGTGTGTGTGTGTGTGTGTGTGTGTGTGTGTGTGTGTGTGTGTGTGTGTGTGTGTGTGTGTGTTAATTTCCTTGGGTATAACGCCGCTTTTACCATTTTAGGCCATCTGATGGCGGCGTTTTCCTTGATGAGAAGACTCACGCCGTTATTCTGAAAAGCAGAAAGCCATCTTGCATATTAGTTAGTCTTTTGTAAAACAAACCTTAAACGCCTCATTTGACCTGTAGTAATTGAAAGGCAAGCACTTTAACAACTCGGCAACGATTCTCACCCTAGCTAGCATTTCGATTCTTTGATGTTAGCAAAGATGGTCTGCTTACCCAGGAGGATTTGGAACTAATCGCTCATCACATATCCACAAAAACTGGAGCTTCAGTGGAAAAAGCAGCAAAAACCCAGCAGGAGTGGCTAAAGTGGATGAAGTATCTTCAGCCCGATCCTTCGGTAAAAGTCGATGAGGACCGATTTGTTGCGACTTGTGCCGAGTTGAGCCAAGACATGCCGAACTATGTGCAAATGATTCGCGCCTGGTCTAGTGACCTATTTGACAGTTTGGATCTGAACGGAGATGGAGAGATATCCTTTGAGGAACTAAAGGTGTTTTACGGAGCAGTAGGTGAAACCAGCGAGAACACCCTGGACCGAGTTTTCCAGCAGCTGTCAAACAAAGGAAAGAGTTTCATAAGCAGGGAACCTTTCATAGTTGATATTGTTCGTCATATGACATCGTACGATCCAAAAGACGTCTCCGTTTTCATTACTGCTTCCAATTAATGCTCTACCGATAGTTGGTTTGGTCTGTTGGTTTACACCTCGTTTGTCAGGCCGTCAGTTGTTTTTTTATTCAAAAAGGCCCTTCTTATTTATATCTTTACTTATTTGATTGATGTTTAGCGCCACGCTTTTTTTCACTTTACGATGGTGGTCAGTTTTACAGAAGGAGGAAACTGGAGTGTCCGGTATAAACCACCAGCCTGTGACAAATAACTGGCGAACATTCCCACTCACATATGCACCGCATACTGATCCAAGATATGCTGTCATACAGCACACGTTAGACTGCGCAAACGGTCATTCGATCGTCGTCAACTGGTTATTGTCATCAGAGTCCTAAGTAAGATAGGAGACTTCTTCGTACTGAACTGAAACTTGCTAAAGTGTTTTCGGCCAAAATTATGGCGGTTTTTGGCGTGTTGTGAACATTAACAGTTTTAAAAAACGATTTGTTGCATTGACATGTAATTTGTTGCATTGTGTATGGTATTGATGACAAGTTACAGACCAAAAGGTTGAGTTTGGCAATGTTTAGTTCATTTGCAAAGAAACTATTTGCCGATTTGCCTTCTTATGTATGGGTTTAGCCATTGACATAGCATGATTCAGATGGTTTAAACTGATATGTTTTGCGAAAACAATAATTCCAGTATGCTTGTTAAATCAAAAATCTCAGTCGTCCAAAGCATTCGTCTTTACTCGCGTATTTAGAATATTCTGGTTTCCTTTATTGTAAGCGTTCAAGGCCAGTTTCCTTGGTTCAGGTCAACGTTGTTTTAGTTCTTTTATAACATTGCACTTTATGGCTATATTAACGACGGAAGGGAAAATGGATTGTTGATTTCTTGAAACAACAAGTGAATGTACACATATCTTAACAATATAAATCTATCAACACGTATGGTGCAAAGAAAACATGTCATTTAATGTCATTTCACAAAGTCAGCTCATGCTGGCTTCCTCCCCGGCTGTACGTGAGAAGGTCTGCCCGCTTTCCTCCCACCATGATACTGACCGACGTCGTATATAACATTGCACTTTATGGCTATATTGACAACTCATGCTGGCTTCCTCCCCGGCTGTACGTGAGACGGTCTGCCCACTTTCCTCCCACCATGATACTGGCCGACGTCGTATAAATAAAATATTCTTGATTGCAGCGTAAAGCACCAATCAAATAAATAAATCAGTTTATCAATAATAGTTTTTATTAGCAGGTAACATTGCCAAAAAATGCATATTATAAAAAAGCTGCAGTGCAACGATCTGTTTAAAATATATCGTCGATAATAATGAAAGAAGGCAGTTGTTTATTTTTACTGGGTTGGTGTGAAGAGGCTATAGGGGAGATTATTGGTAAAAATCAGTGATCTCAAATCCAGTCAGATATTTGCTATTATTTTGGAATACCCCAAATAATTTTCTTTCACGAGACACCAGCCTCTTTTTTGCACATGTTACCGTTCAAGGTCGGTAATGAAGTTCCTTAAATGCTGCATTGCATTTTAACTTCTTCAAAGTTTTGAATCATTTTGAGGCTATAAATAGTACAATATATTAAGACCTACAGCCTAGAGAGAAAAAACAGAGCAGCGACGACAGCGTGATAGCTGGCAAATTGTCAAACGTAACGGTGAAATACGGCCCATTGTCACTTTAAATGCAAAAATAGCAGCAAATTAAACGCCCCTAGCACCATGGCTTAAGCAGAATGAGGTAAAAAAAATGCAGTGATGTTATCTGCAATTTATTAGACGTCACTGGTTTAGAAATATTCAAAATGCTGTGTTGTCATCATGTTTAACACCACAATCATTTTAAAACAAAGCAAAAGGAGCAGTCTTCGGGGGATGCTTAGTCCGTCAGCAGAATCCTAGTTTATGCAGGTATACGACTCTGATATTTAATGTGCGGTAGTAACTGGAGGCTCTTCGTGATAAAAACAAATATCTTGATTAGCAAATGTGGATTTTTTGTCAAAAATCCGCGGTATAACCGACGTCGAAACAATGGTGCTGTTTTTTAGACGTCATCTACATAAAGTTGAGATTTCCAGATGTCTATTCTGACATGTATATGACTTTGAGTGGACAATCGAAAGTGCAGTTTTATTCCGGGTTTCCCTTCAACCATCCACTCACTCAAGTCGCTATATTTAGAAATATGGCCGAAGATTGTCTTTTTTGATAGGCGGACAATTTAGACCAGTGACTAATTTCCCCATATATTTCTCCTATTTGACAATTTTCGGAAAATAAAGGCCGACGAGATTTAGTTAGAAGTCAAATGTAACTGAATGTAAAAAAAATGTAAAAAAAAAAAATAAATAAAAAAATAATTTTTGTATTTAGCTTCTTTTGTGGGTATTAACGCAAGACTAAAAGAGTTCCCTCTCATACGACGATGGTCATACACATTTGTTCGCGTATGACAAAGCCCTGACATAAAACTGCTGTTGAATTGATGATAGTTAGATTCGAACTTGTGACCTTAGTAGTCACGGTTCAGAGTTGCCGTGACGAGAAGTCTGTCGCTCAACACCGGTGAAAGTAACAATCGAGCTAATCTTTTATGTTTTAAAAAAAGTATCTCGGGAAAAAATAAATAAAGCTTGAATTATATTGAATAGAAACAGCGATTGATAACACATAGATCAAAATCAAAATTTTGTTAAAGTTCCCGTTACGGGAAAATTCAAAGTACGGCATGCTTGGGGCATCACGCGCGCACAGCGGCCTGTAAGTGAAGCGTGAATTGAGAGCTGGAGGGCCGCCCCGTGGCCTCGTGGCGGTTCTTGGGCAATGACAGTTCGTGTTCCCTACAGTTCGTGTCACAATCTGCTGTTTCAAACAAACGAAGTAACTAAACAACTTCTGCATTCCGGGAGTGGAAATCAAAGGGTGTTTACGATGAGATATCTGATACATATTTTCTCAGTCTGTAGCATTCTTAGGCCATGTATGTAACTTTACAGAAAAAATTTGTGTCACTGCAGTCGCAAAGACACTCTTGGGCATGAAATAATATCGAAATAAGTTGCAAAAGTATAGCAAATGTGATCTCACAAGGTGTGACGTCACAAGGTCAAGGGTGGCTCTACTCGTAGTGGGGTAGATTTGCTGATGTTTGATCACTCATTTATACCGTGTTTCTTCCGTTTTTGACATCGTAACGATCGGAATCTATTCAGAGAGCTTGGGAGCATTTATGTGCTGTTTGGAATGTTCAGCGCAAGGGTTCTGCTTTGAGTCTAAATAGGCCTGTACTACCTTTTGCGTGATATATCGCAAGATGAATGATCAACACGCCCTCTAACCCGAAAAACGTGACGTCATATTTCCTTAAGCATGATTCTGAGAGTTCTTGGAAAAGTCTTAGGAAAGTGTTTCAAGTTTGTTTGGAAGTTATATAGGACGATGTTTTACTAAAAAAAGTTTCTGTACCGGTACCATTTAATATTTGATGGTATATTTCCCTCTGAAAATGCCATTTTTTGACGCGATATTCCAGAATATTTCACGTACATCAACGCCATGAGCTAAATGGAGTTAAGGAATTCCGGAGAGACCTTTGGTGAAACGACCCCCGCCCTCCCTTCCCCATCAGGTTCCTGCATAACACCTGACGTAAAGCTGCAGCCCTGCCAACGATTATTCTAGAGTCCAGTGGCTGTGCTGAAAGGGATGTTTTAAATACACTATACCGAACACTGATCGTGAAATTTCGGCTATTTCAAATGAATTTTCTCTGTTTTTAATCTGATCGCGCAATTTCTGTCGCTAAAGTTAAAGGAAATCTTGCTGTAATACAGGCTATGTGACTTGTCACTGGAACTAATGTTACATTAGCCCCAGCTTGTCATTATTAAAATCTTAGCATTATTGCAATACCTCACTTATATTAATTACTAGACAAACTCTAGTCTACCTGTGGGGTGAAACCTCAATATGCATTTTTACTTTTAGATCCAAGGCCAAAGGCTACAAAACTGTGACCCATTTCACAAAGCGCCCCATGCGTTACGCGCATGTATCTTACACGGTTATCTGCTTGCAAGAGATCGTAGCTACAATGGAGTTGGCAAGCAGGCTACGTACGCCTTGTGAGACGGGTACCTCGCCGTCAGTGACGTTACTGAATATTGATAAAATGATAGACCACGTCATCAATTAATGACATCATAATTGACCGTCATGTACACAAAATCCTCGTTTTTAGCGCATGACGTCACCCATTAATGACGTCATAATTGACGGATACATGATACGCAAACATATTTACATGGCCGACGTCGCTACCACCAAGTGTAGATCAGGATAGATACTTATTCAGTTTTGTAGTTTGACACTGTTGATGCTGGTGAAAGTGACGAGGACATGTTGCACAGAGTAGCTCTGGGTACTTTGCTGTGTACGGTTGGAGTGATGACAGGATGGGGATTCTCTCGCCGCTTTCTCGTCGTCAGATCCAGTCGGACACCGAATGTTGCTGAATCTCCTATCCGAGAAGGACAAGCCCCGTCTATTGTCCAGCGCTGGACTGGGTTGTCGTTCGTATCTTCCGATGCGTGGAAAACTGAAACCAGCCCAGATCTCCCGACGTATTCTGACAGAAGATGGTTCGGTTTGATTTTCCCTAAAGGAAACTCCTCGGAAGACAAAGGCACAAGGTTTTCCGTGATCCTGGAGTGGATCACTTCGCTCCTCCCCCACCCACACATCCTGGGGGAAAGCGTTGCACCCTGGAACAAGGACTGGCTAGGAGGGGATGAGGGATCGAGGATAATATACCGTTACCTGGTTGGATTTAAAGACGGAACAAGCTGGATCTGGAAAAGATCGTTTAATCTGATCCAGGTAGGTCCAGTAAAATAATGACGATCTGAGAAGTTGTGTGCTCTGTACATTAAACAAATTAGGTTAATCTGGGTTTTATCCGTCAGCCACAACCACAGCTGCATTGCAATCAACCTCATTCAGGTGACAGGGTAAACAGTCTATCATTTGTTTCTCATTTGTGATATACTCTGAAAAAAATAATCAGTTATCTGAGTGCATAATGTATTATTTAAACGATCCATATATAGCAAAGGCTGTGAAAGATATTTACCCACCTTCGCCGGATTTAAAGGAAACCACAGACTCGCCAGATGGTACATCATATCTGGACTATATTTGTACAAAGACCAAAGCGGTTTCCTCTCCCGCAGACGCTATGAGAAGAGGCCCTGCATATGGCATGTACACATCTCGCCTTATAGCATTTGTCAGATCCTGCATGTTGTTTGACGATTTTAATCCACTAGTTATTACTGCAAAAACTTCAATCCAAGTTTCTTAAATTTTACAATGAGTATAATTCTCTTGTAAGTAAATATGGACAGAGCGTCCAGAATCTCTGGCGCTCTGCTTCATGACTGTGTCTAATTCCGCTAAACCCGGGACTAGGGCTGTGTGTGCACCCTGTTGAATTAGATCGCCACGTTGGGTATCTGAACAGTTGCAATCAAAATGCAACTGAGATGCATATTGTGTTATCGACAACTGATACTCTAGCATGGTACATGATTTGGTTACCGATTTCACTCAGTCATCTAGAAGACACCTGGAACGTTGTTATTGGTTTACGGCTGGTATACTGTTCTGTTTCGACACAAAAATTCTGTTATTGCGTCAGATTATTCTTTTAAATATAACACAAATATTCCATTAATTCAACATAACGACTCTATTAACAGAATATTATATTGAATATGATACATTGTTATGCTGTAATAACAGAATACATTCTGGTAACTCAGAAAACAGACTTTCTGTTAAATTTTACAGATTAATTTTTTGAGTGTACCTGAGATTATAGTCATCAAGAATGATTACAGAATAGAAAGTTTTCCTGTTAATGCGACAACGTGTTGTGGCTGTCTTTGAGTGATGTATTTTATATGAATTTTTCCTTCTGGAAGTTGCCATTTAATTATAAATTTGTTTTTCTTCTTGTTTTGCGTTGTGCATACAGTACTGCTCTACCCCAACGATGTATCTGGCACGGATGTGGGTCAGATCGTCCGCGTAGGAATGGCGTAATATTACAGGAAGATGTTCACATCACACGCCGATCATACAGCCAAGATGAGCGTACCATCAGCGTAAAATGGGCGTAGGCTTTGACCATCACCATCAGTCTATGGTTTTGTGACGCACACAAACATTTATCCATTAACTCATCTAACTTACAACAAATGTCACGTTGATCGACACCAACCTTGTTATAGAGCATTCACAAACGGCATCGTTCCGGGCGTGGTTCCTTATTCGCACATAATCATAATAATAGACAGATCGAGTTTTGACTATTTTAGCAATTATTCGCTATTAGGTGCTGAATATAGTGTATAGTTATAACAGAAATTATACATGATAATTCAGGCACCAAGAATGGCTAATTTGTCATATTAGTACAGCTTTTGGTGAGAACTTACGTCATCGGTTGTCCTGGAACGCGCTTACAACTTTAGGCTAGACTTCCACTGACGCTAATAAACTTCTGTGAGAAACGTGACAGGCATGCGTTGGGCTAACTTATCTTTTTACTGGCTTAAATGAGTGAGAGTTGGGCAAATAATAGACCATTCACTGATACTTTTCTCGTCACCACGTCTGCCTTACCAGGTATACAAACTGAAGATACATCGTGTCAAGTTTGCACCTGGCGTTTGGGCAAAGGCTAAAGTGCGGTAAAACGGTCTAAACGAGACTGCATGTACTGTTCGACCAAAGATCTGCGTAAGATGCGATCAGGATGATGCCTACATCATGATCGCTCGGGCCAACACCATGAGCGCATGGGCCTCTCATCATGGCCGTATGACCCACCTAGGATCCGCCCCACATCCGATCAAGATGCGTTTAGGATGGGCGGATTATACGCGTAGAGTATATCGTTAGGATCGGGCAGTACTTTAATACTTCATCTGTTTCAGCCAATCAAACACGCTGTAGACCGAATCTCCCTTAGCAACAGTGTTTTGGTCTTGCTCTCCACTCTGCCTTACGCCTTCCTGTCTGCGATCAGGTTATGGCCTTGGTCAGGTGATATTCCCACATTAGCTTTCCTTCATAATGTCTATTTTTGCTGCTTCATATACATCTGCCTTTGTCTTGTGTAGCCAAAACGTATCCAGTGATATTCCCACATTAGCTTTCCTTCATAATGTCTATTTTTGCTGCTTCATATACATCTACCTTGGTCTTGTGTGGCCAAAACGTATCCAGTGTCTCAACTGACGTCATTTAACTTTGATTTAAAGTTTGTTTCATCGTAATTATTATATATACCTTTAAATTAATTTTATTGTTTATTTGAATAATGTTTTACTTAAATGTTTCTCTAATTTCATAGTAAACAGACGTCAAATAATATTCAACTATTCAATGCAGATTTAATGACGTTTATCTTCAATTCTGTTTGAAATCTTTTATTATAGGTCCGTGTAAACAGTTGGGGAAAGGAGGGAATCGTAACGTATCCGTGGCAACGTCTGGTCTAACTTCCCAGAATTCCATGTCTTGTAAGATGCATTTATTGCTGGTACATATGACTCCACATAATACAGTGCTTCACACTAAAGGCCAACATTCATGCATTGCACTGTCTTTCTTTCTCACTTCATATTCTTTCTCGCCGAGTATAGCATGATAAATTCAAATTTATCTCGCGAAAACCACGAGTATGCAGGTTACAGATTTAATGTAAAAGGTTTCAAGACTGAAAGGAGATGTTGATGAAGTCTGAACTTATGGTATTGTTCTTGAACTTTGATTTAAGATCAAACGCTACCATGTTCAATTTTCTTTTTTTGTCACGAAAGTTTAAGACAACTTTTTGTGTTAAAGTAAAAATTCGTTTGTAGGTCAGCTTGCGATCCTAAGCAACTACTTTCAATTAGACAAAGTTGAACTGCGCGTGACGTTTATGTCGCCTAGCGGTCTAACCAGATTCTGTTTCAGCGCGCACAGGTGCACTACGACCGCAGGAAAGTGTAAGCTCTGATGTAGCAATGTGACTATCACGTGACCTCTTACCTGTGATGGCCACACACGACAATTAATATCCCATATACTTGCATGTTAATCTTTGGTCTCACAGGACTGTCCCTAAAATCTGCGAGCCCAGAATGCCCCTGGCCTGATAACGATCGTTCCCAGAGACAACTCCACTCAAATTCCTGATAGGGGTTAATTGACCGTTGAAGATTTTCACAAATTGACAAACAGGTTATAGGGGATCAAACCCATCCAGACAGAGGCCGGTGAAACAGGACTTTTCAGTTCTTTTGTCTATAGTGCATCTGCCGCCATTCTTTGAAAAACACAGAAATTTATACCTAGAATGAAACTTTGAAGCTTCTGCTACAAAATGTTACCACTTTACAAGCGGAAAAAACGAAACGGAGAAGAAAGAAGATGTATCTAATAGTAGCAAGAGATTACATTTGTAATTAATTGTGGAGTGTTGCCTTATGCATCCCAATGTCCTTGTGTGGGCAAACTGTGATCACGTGTGCGTAAGCGAGCGTAGATCCATGCACCTGCATGGAGACGATATAGAGGCTTAGAGTCGCGGAAAAGTGGAACATGTTCAACTCCGATCAATTAGTGAAGCAGCAGTTTTTGATAATCGCAGTCTATGACTCATTTATTCACGTTCAGCACGAGTTAAAACACAGTTTGCCTAACATTTTCACAAATCATATGATGCAGTATGACTTTCTTACCTTTAGCGATAAAAGGGTTCGAAACTCTTCTATTGTAAATGTCTGGATTTGTCCTGAGATTTTCAGTTCTCAAGAATTCTCTCAGAACTTCGACAATGACATGTCAAACTGTAAATATAACTGTTCACAGGTCTTCTCGCATTAGGTCTACTTGTAAATGTCTCGCTATGCTCCGATATTTTCTCAGTATTGCCTCAAAACTTGTTAGCTCTAATTTTGTAGCCGTGTGGATTTGTAATTAGACCTTTGATATTGTTGTCCAAATGTAAATGTAAATTGATTTTTACTTAGATTTCCTATAGTCAGAATTGTCTTAGAACTTGGACAATGTAATGTCTAATTATAAATGTTTGGATTTGTAATTAGATTTTCAATTCTTTGAGTCACAGGATTTGGACACGATTAGATCTAACTGTGTCTCATTTTTCACTATGTCCACAGCAGCCAAAGCTGTGGAAATCATCAAGCGATTCCAGGGTTTACAGCTCGCCAACAGCAACGCTGAGAAAGACGTCATCAGAAAAGGTACTGGTGAATATATGTGTTAGATACTTTTTGCAGAATAGGAAAAAATGTGTCGGTTTATTTTATCTTAAATACCGCCGACCAGTTCACAGCCAGCACTACATACATTTAAGCAAAACGTTCCTTAGGTTCTAACGACTTTAGTATTTGTCCTAAGTTAATCTACCTACTCGATTCCCAACTCCAGACATGACCATCAACCACTCTTTTATATGAAAATATCAATTTCCAAGTCTTATGGGCTCCAACTTTGACTTACGAACAGACTTACTCAGTAGAAATGTTTAGTTCTTCCCTCATCTGTAGTTATCAGTCAGTCCCCAGGATGAATATTAATTATAACGTATTGGATACACAGCTGAGGAGCTGGAGCTCATGTCCAAGTTAATGGAGTTTCTCCTCGGGAAATGTCAGCATCAGAGCACGGAGCTGCAGAGGAAAGGTAAGATAACTCTTCTATCTGAATATAAAGCACAGGTAAATCGAATACCTTCAAAGATCGACTGGATTTGATGACTCTTTAGGCCTGAATACAAGATGCAGGTAAATTGGCACCGGTGCCATCAAAGATCAGCCGGAGTTGACGACTTTTCTGTCTGTATGTAAGACGCAGGAAAATCGATACGTTCAAAGATCGGCCACGTCTGAAGACTCGTCTGTACGTACGACGCAGGCAAATCGGTACCTTCATAGATTGTTCAAAGATCGACCGGGTTTGACGACTCGTGTGTATGTAAGACGCAGGTAAATCGGTACCTTCAAATATCGGCCGGGTTTAACGACTCATCTGTCTGTATGTAAGACGCAGGTAAATCAGTGCCTTAATATCGGCCGGGGTTGACGACTCTTCTGTCTGTATGTAAACCGCAGGTAAATCGGTACCGTCAAAGATCAGTCGGGGTTGACGACTCTTCTGTCTGTATGTAAGACCCAGGTAAATCGGTACCTTCAAAGATCGTCCGAGTTGGACTGCTCTCCTTAAGTCTGTAAGACGCAGGTAAATCAGTGCCTTCAAAGGTCGTTCAGGTTTGATGAATCTTTTGCAAGTAGGTAAGAGCAAGTAAATCGATACCTTAAAAGACCGATAGGAGGCCTCCGAGTGGTTAGCGTGCTAGCGCAGTACTTTGACCCAGGAGCCTTTCACCAAAGCGATCACCGTGACTTCTAGTCCAGCTCATGGTAGCTGGCTTTTCTCCAGTCGCGCCAATGCAGTTGCTGTGAGTTCAAGTCCAGCTTGTGCTGGATCCCCCTCCGTTCGTGCATGGGAAGGTTTGACAGCAACCTGCGGATGGTCTTCATGTCATACGTAGGACCTAAGATTTCTTAGTTTTCTGGATTCTACCCAGGATATGTTCGGTTTTCTCCCACCACAATGCTGACCACCGTCGGATAAGTGAAATTTTCTTGAGTATCGCGTAAAACACGAAACAAATAAATAAATAAATCTTAGTTTTCCGTAAGAACACATTTTCCGTCAACTTTTCATGTACATGTAATGTCTAAACCTTTCGTCATATCTTCAGTCACGGAGTTGGAGGAATTGGCCCGGGCCGTGGAACATTTACAGAGGCCTAGCAGTAAAAGATGGTCCGATCTACTCGACCGCGGTAAGTTGGACCGGCAGTACGTAACGGACTATCGGCTTATATTCATCTTGTGTTACTAGATCGTATCTTCCCAGCTTTGCTTTCAGAAAGAGGTCATGTGGAAGCAAGGCTGGAAACATGAGCAAGCTATCTTGGTGTTAATCCTTCGTATGTCAAGGGAATGTCAATGAAAAAAAGCAACGAAGTCGTGTGAATCTGACCAGTTCGGCTGCCTAATGGTTAGAGCGTCCGCTTCGAAGTCGGGAAACAAGTGCTGTGTCACACCATGGCCCGGTGTCAGTAGGCCTATATTGCGACTGGGTGGGGTGTCATGTCTGACGTGTGTTCGCCATGATACTTCAGTGGCAGCAGAGCTTTGGCGACTTGGACTCGCCCTGTCACAGTATACCTAATGAATGAATGCTGGTCGTCATATGACTAAAAAATTGTTAAGTACGACGTAAAACTCAAAGCATACATTTATACCTAGAGACCTAGCTCAAAGCTTTTGGTTCCCTGATCTCGAAATATACCAAAGTCCATTTGCAGCTGTTGTAGTTGGTAAATAATAGTAACAAAAGTCTTTTCTTGTATTTCCTCTTTAAATTATCCTTCGTTCGAATTCCAGTGTACAAGAACACGTACCCCGCAGTGATCAAGATCGAGTATTACAAATTACACGTGCCGCTAGATGGCGCTGACAAGGGAGATAACTCTGTCACTCTGCCCAATGTTCTTGAGAAGGACGACAGCGAAACAGAGGTGACTCCCGGAACAGAGCTCGACTGGGACGAATGTGGATGAGTCCATGTTGATAAGCGTACTAATACACTGTCAGTTTCGTCTCTGCCCCTCTTTCCGTCATGCCGATAATAAACTGCATACATATAATACATCTTGCTGTGGAAACTTTTGCATTCTGTTAATCTTATTGAAAGGTCACTTATACATGACTACAGCGAGCGGACCGTTATCAGGATTTAAGCTTATATACAAGTCTACATGACAAATACAATTCCATAAGAGTACATTTGGAAGGAAACAGAATCGCCGATGAAGATAACAGACCATTGTAACAGTAAAGAAAAACTCAAGTTAAGTATGTACATCAAATGAAAAACCATAAAAAACATTGTCCAGAAAAGTAGTTCGATTTAGATTTTTAGAATTAATTCAATTGAGTGAAATGGTTTTACAACGTCAGATTCTACGATGGACGGTTGGAACCCAGAGGGTATCAGTGACGTCATATACAACGTCAGATTCTACGATGGACGGTTGGAACCCAGAGGGTATCAGTGACGTCATATCCATATTTTTTTTGCTTAAAATATTTAATTTCGAGGTTCACTCGGGGAACGCATACATAGATATATACAAGAATGCATTGAAAATGATAAAATATAGCAGTCTATGTGTGTTACGTGCAAAATCCTGGTGTGACGTCACTGGTCCCAATATGCATGGTCAGAAACGTTAAGACAGAATTCAAAGTTTTAAAGGCATTTCACAAGACTGAGGAATTTTTTCCAAATATTTTTCTACAAAGTGTTTAATGATGCTTGATCCGCAGTAAACTTCACAATACTCTTTAACTTGCCTTTAAAGTCACTTATGAATGGATAAGGGATCGACGCTGATTGGCTTACATTGTAAACCCGGGTTAAATATCGTGACGTTTGAAACATTCGAAATCACTGCAAAATACACGTGTTGAGCATAGCCAAACCAGAGCAGCGACGACGGTGTGATGAATGGCAAACACCACGTGTAACCGGTGAAATCTGGTCCAGTGTTTTATTCCGTTTAATTGTTCATGTAATTACTTAAATATTAGTTAGATCTGACTCCCTCAGTCGCCCACTGATTACATGTGTAACACATATAATAAAAGATTTATAACAAAACAATATGTAGTAAAACCAGGGGTGATAGTTGGCAAATGGCCACATGTAGGCGGTGAAATACGGCCTGTTGTCAGTTAACTTCAGTTAAGGTTTTATCCCAGCCGTTCATGTATATGCTTAAACAGTAGCAAATCACGTCCTTTTTTCCGGGATTTGCCTTTGTTTCATCCTTAACAGAGAACTCCAGTGCAAACATATCCCACATAACGTGATGAAAGCTACTACACAAAACAGTCTCCTTTGAAACTACGACGTCAAAATGTCAGTCTCCATTCAATAATTTCAATCGCCTGTCTCATGTTTTTTTTTTTAATTACAATCTTTCTGTCTGCTACAGATTCCCCTTTAACAGTCCATGACAGCATTCCTCGTGGCTTTATTTCTTGTGTATATGGTAGTTAAACAATTATCCTATTATTGTTAAAATATCCGTGTTTTCTGAGGCCTATTTCCAAATCTCATACACTATTGACTATTTCATCTTTTTCCATCATCTGCATGGTAACTGCCTTGCTATGGGAACCCTCGTCTGGTTTCTTTAGCCTGCCGAAACAGCCGACTATACTGCCTACATCTCGCCGTAAACTCTTCATGTACACCTCTCTGTCCGCCATGTTGTTTGGTCCCCAATTCCGGCTTGGTGACAGTGAATGGACCACGCGCTGCAAATGTATAATTATAGTCAAATAATTATAGTGAATGGTCATCAAATAATTACAGTGAATGGTCATCGAACAGTCACAGTGAATGATCATCAAATACTTACAGTGAATGGTCATCAATTAATTATAATGAATGGCCATAAAAAAATATAGTGAATGGTTATCAAATAATTATCGTCATTATTATCACATACAATAATACCTATACATTTAGCCCGCATAATCACAAAGTTGGTCGACTCTTCAATTTGTTGATTGATTGCGTGCTTTGAGCTAAGGAGATAAATACGCCAGCGCGAAGAAATGACCCAGGAGCATCTTACCATATGCGGTTGATGTGAGTTCAAACCCAGCTCATGCTGGCTTCCTCTCCGTACGTGGGAAGATTTGCCAGCAACCTGTCTTAG
Source organism: Liolophura sinensis (assembly GCF_032854445.1). Classification (NCBI taxonomy): domain Eukaryota; kingdom Metazoa; phylum Mollusca; class Polyplacophora; order Chitonida; family Chitonidae; genus Liolophura; species Liolophura sinensis. Next base: position 2,202,357 of record NC_088305.1, on the reverse strand, counting down.
GAGCCATGCCGCATCCTTTCAACAGCATGCAAATTTGACGATACTGTCTATAGTATTACCATCAGCCTTAAAGTCTCCCACGGGAAGTATATAACTTACACCAGCAAACCCAGTGTATTTCGACTACGGAATACGCTATTCCATCGCTATGCATACTTCCAGCCATTCGTTTAATAAGGTTATGCATCAGTTTTGCTTACAACAGCCTTATGCATACCAATTGTGGTGTAACTGAGATCGTCAGTGGGAAACATCATCCCTCCTTTGTACCACTTTTCTGCATTTGGCCTATTAAGTATAACACTCAGAAAAGAAAGTGCGGCTGAAGTACGACAAATATGGAAAGAATTAACCCTGAAAAGTTATGATTCAACATTCGGCTTCCGATTCACAGCTCAAATAGTTAGAGGGCTGGCTCGCTGCTACGATCAGGTCCTGGCTCAATGAGGTCGCATGTTCGAATCCAGCTCTCATTTATTTGGCTGCGGTTTTATCAAGATGTTTGTCAGGTAACTGGCGAAGGTCGATGGTTTACTCCAGGATCTCCGGCTTCCTCCAGTTACAAACTTAGGGCAGGTTTCATGAAGATCACTTAGCTAAGTAAGCCCTTAATTACCAAGAAAACGTTTGTTGTAGAGATATAAAGTGCTCTTAGCTTTGGGAAACTTAAAGGAGAAGAAAATTTAAAGATCAATAAAATACCGTTGAAAAGAGTATGCATTTCCTCGCAGGTGCATGCCAAAAAAATTCTAATATGTACCTCAATAAAAAATTATAAATCAGCGCTTATAAGTCAGCGCCAAAATCCGCTGTGGGCGATTCCATTTTGCCTCAGAACTAGTCCTGAAGTCTTCTGTGTTAGGAGAAGAATTCCGTCGGAGACCGCCGAAGCGCAGTTCGTATATTTTCGGTAGAACTCTTCTTCCCAGCAGGTAGCGAACAGTACAGTTCGTTTCCTGCTTGACGATCGGAAAACCGGAATGTTGGACGTAGGTTCCGAGTTTACACGAACCAGTCGGCAGTTTTAACGACTCTCAATGGCTGAGAGGCAACACACCTCCAGCATAAATTACAGGGTGTTAAAGATGGAGGACGCACTGGCCGTTTTCAGGCTTTACCAGTATGGCGAGGAAAAATCGAAAACTTATGCAGCAGGTACCACCAGACAGAAAAAAATGTGCTCTTTTCAGCCTAAAGTGTCATGTTTTTAAGTTCTTCTCCTTTAACACTAAGTAAGATTTATGAAACCGGCCCCTAATCACCGCCATAGAAGGTTAAAATTTACATACATCAATCAATCAACCAATAAATCTTCAGAATGTTCAGAAGTGACCTTTGCCAACCGTTAAACAGATGCACATAAAAATTCATCTTTTACAGCATTATAAAAGTACATGCTTAAAATACTGTACAGGCAGACATATCCACAAAAGGGAGAGTCACATAATTAAAATCTCCATTCTTGTTATAGATGCAGTACACCTATACATCCTGTGAATCCTTGTTAGAAAATTAAGATTCCTGATTTTGAAAATTGTCTTCCGGGTTATCTATCATATACCAGCATTAGCTCGGGCCTTAAACAGACGTTTGCAGTATTTAAGCCATATCGTGGTCAGTTTCGACACTTTTATATACTATTTACATATATGTCTACGTACCTTTATGAAAGACCCGCGAGATCTCGCGATCTGCCACAGAGCAAAAAGCGGAATGGGAAACAAGGACACCACGGCGGTGAACCAACCAAAAGAGATGGCGTAGCCAGGGTAACTGTAGTCTCCATACCGTACCGGTTGGTGCATGGCCATAGAGCTGAGCAGGATGAACTGAAGACAACAGATTCATTGGCTTGACTTATTTATTCGTTCATTTATTTATTCATTTATTTATGTTTAACGCCGTCCTCAAGAATGCTTCACTGGTCAGCAACCAGGATTATGAGTGGAGAAACACCCAGTGCAAACCACCGTCATTAACCCAGTAACTGACAAAATCAGAGCCCAACAAACGAGAGTTGGATTAGAACACGTGACCTAAGTGCCTGACAGTCACGACCAGCCGGCGTTTTTAGCTGTCTGAAGCCGCATTCATACGACGAGAGTTATAGTGTCGACTTGTCGAATTCGACGATGCGATTTGTCGAATGCTGGCATCGCATGAAGTGTGGCATGTCCTATTTTCATCAGACTACTCGAATTCGACTCAACAATCGCACATTGTGAAAGCAGCTTGAAGGATACATGAAACGTTTTGTTTTCATCTATTAATTTGTGGTATGAGAGGTGTTCTAACACATAAAGGCACAAAAAGGCTTCTCAGCTTTCCCTTTGGGGCATAAAAACAGTCTTCCAACTGCAGTTTTCCTGACGCACCCTTGTGTGTTCTAGTGATTGTAAGGCAATCACTTTTAACCACTCTGCCACGGCCCCAAAATTCCCAATGAATAAGCAATACTGGTTTATATACTTACAAGAATTGTGGCTGGAGTAAGGAACAATAAAAACGGTTTCCAGATTCTCGATGGTTTCCTCCCAATCATAACCTCAATGTCCGCAAACAATCGGTCCACTCCTACAGGATAAACATTGAATGTGTGAGTGATGGGATGATACATTTATTGGCTGATCGATTGATGCGCAATAATCAATAATCTTGCTTCATATGAGTTCGAGGGTCTGCCTGGCTTCCTTCAGAGATAAAAAACATGACTACACAATATGTTGGCCCTACCTATGAATGTATGCTTAGTTTTTTCACGCCGTGCTGGGGCATAGCAAATTGTCAGTCATTTGTAGACGAGGTGTGTACACCTATACTGTCTCTCTATAGCCCTGTTACACCTTGACGATTTAGCCAGAGTATGAAAATTTATCTAAAGCACTGGTACACGCCGAATTATCGAAGCTTGTTTCTTTGGGGTTTTTTTTCAATTTTGGGTGCATACATGTCGTATTCCAAAGAGTTGGACGTATACATAACGTATTAGTAACTTATACAGAACGTTTCCATAACTTATAGATAACTTCGACTATTACAGCAGGATGACTCCATGCAGCCAAAGCGCTGCTGACACTGAAGTACACATATCATGCCGAAGACAACAGGCATGACGCCCCACCCTGCTCCACCCAGTCACATTATACTGACAAAGGGACAGCCAAAACCTGTTCCTTTGCTCTAACATCTCAATGCTGAGAGCCAAGCGAGGCAGCTAAATGTACCATTTTAATGTCTTTGGTTTGTTCGCGGGGTCTGCCGACTTCGAATCACAAATATAAACGGATGAAGCATTCTTACAGAGAATGTCACTCGGTAATTACAGTCCACAACTCTCCGTACCGAGTGTGTCCAGCGTTAGCATCACGAAGAGCGAATTGTGATTACCGACCACTCTGTTTTCACCTCCTGGGTTATTGCTCTAAAATGTGAAAATCTGGCGGAAATTGAAGCCATAAGTGAGTAATGAATACTTAGACTAAATGTTGAGTTAACACGTTATTTAATACTGAAAGGACACAACATAATGTATCTCTTACATTAATATGTATCTCTTACTGTACATGCATCTCTTATTACAAATGTGTTTCTTACGGTGCATGTATCTCCTACCATGGATGTATTTTTACCGTACGTGTATTTCTTACACTGCTTATATCTCTTATCATGGATGTATCTCTTACTGTACATGTATCTCTTACCGTAGATGTGTCTTTTACCGTGGATGTATCTCTTACTGTAGATGTGTCTCTTACGGTGGATGTATATCTTACTGTGGATGTATGTCTTACCACAGACGTATCTGTTACGTTAAAATATATCTCTTACTGTACATGCATCGCTTACTACAAATGTATGTTTTACCGTACACGTATCTCTTACTACAAATGTATGTCTTACCGTACACGTATCTCTTACCATGGATGTATCTCTAACCGTACGTGTATCTCCTACACTACTTGTATCTCTTACCGCACGTGTATCTCTTACACTACTTATATCTCTTACCGTACGTGTATCTCTTACACCACTTGTATCTTTTAATATAGATGTATCTCTTACCGTAGATATACGATATGACCAGCATCTCCACTGAGGCCAATGTTGTTGCACTGAAGCCCAAAGCATACCAGTCCATAACCTGGAGGACGTAAACACCACCCTGCCGGGGAGAATAAAACATAAATGAAACATTTATCTATTTGAGTATTTACTTCAAATCAGTCAGGCTGTGGGCCAAGGAAACTGGGTTGTCCACAATAAAGATACAGTCCACAGTCAAGAGTAATTTTAACTTTATTTCTTTATCCATATTTGTATTGGTTTGTTTATTTATGTATTTATTTTTTTTTCTTGTAGATGTAGGTAGACCTGGGTAATGAGATACTGTCCAACGGTTCATATCTGGAATCATACATGAGTGGATGTATCGGTGGCGTACACAATTAGTAATTTACTGAAAGATTTGGCATGGTATATAGCTGAACAGTTCGATTCACCATCATCTCAAAACCAAAACATCACGGCGACGCATACAAAGCGGTTTAACAATTCATTCACTGAATTCTGGATGACGTGTGGTATGATGTACCCAGATTAGTTACGTCATAGTGACACTGGTTAGATCCGCCAAGGACGGCATGTTTCTGCTGGCGTTAATCTGTCTGTCTGCCAGTCTGGCTGTCTGTCTGTCTGTCTGTCTGTCAGCTATTTCATGGAAAAGGTTATGAAGAAATTTGGATGAAATTTTGTGCACAGACTGGCATGGAACTAAGGACCAATCCGCAAAACGTTTGGTGGTAATCCACAATTTGTAAACGATTCCACAGCATCCACAGGGTGGTAATGCAGAGTAATGCCACTTTGTCTGTGGTGTAGGAATTTGATTTGCTCTCGCGGAGAGGCTTCTAATTAGGCCTACTACTGCGATCTAGATATGGGAACGGGGGCAAGACGGTTGGGAGCGGGGTGGGTATGATGTAAGGTGATTTATGGATAGATGTCTCGTTTCTCAGTTACCTGAGTGAGACACGGTATAGCCAGGAAGAAGGCTATGAGGATAAAAACGCTGTTGGTCAGCATCTTCCGAGTCCGGAGGTACTGCGGGAACATGTCAGTCAAGCAGCCAACAACGATCTCTACGTGGACGAACTATAACATGGAAAACAAAACACAAAAGCAAGGCTAGTGAAACCGAAAACACATGAAAAAAGAGCATACTAGACAGAGAATCGCGACCTGTCTTACAAATCCTCATAGAAGTCGTCGTCATAAGAAAACGGTACAAAAATAAGTTCACCGTTTACCAACAAATATTTCAACCAGAATTAAATGAATACAGATATTTTAAATTTAAGATGGGTTTTATCGATTATATTGGTAGTGTTTGGCAACGTTGACGTCTCACAATTTTTTGTTACATATTTCACTATCATAAACTATGTATTTTGATCTCAGAATATCTAGATATGTTCGATACAATAATCCAAGTGTATCACGTCACAAATTTTTAACCTCCTTGTTTTACTAGTGTGACACTTCACGTGATACTAGCCTGGCATAATAGCCGACCAGTTCCCGGTCTCTGGGGCGCTCGGTATACAGTATACGGTATACAATATGACAGACCTGTGAGTCTAGCACGTCCGGTTCCCGGTAGCTGGGGCTCAGGGTATACGCTATTCGATATGACAGGTCTGACTGTCTAATCCGACCAGTCCCCAAAAGCTGTACGGTATAAGGTATACGTTATGATTGACCCACGAGTCTAACCCGGTCAGTTCACGGTAGCTGGGGCTGATGGCATATGTATAGGCCTACGATATGACTGGCCTGAATGGCTAACCTGGCCAGTCACCAGTCTTTGGGACTCACGGTATACGTTATACGGTATGACTTACCTGCGAGTCTAGTCCGACCATGAAGAGCACCAGGAAGAAGAAGGCGGACCACATGGGAGCCAGGGGCAGCTGTGCTAGCGCCTCGGGGTACACCATAAACGCAATGCCCGGACCTAAACACGCAATACAGATTCAAAACTCAAATATTTATTTATTTCCTACGTTATTTTCTATGTTTCGTATATTTCTATGTGTCAAGAATGTTTCGTATAACAGCGCTAAGCGGCAATCTGTGATACTGACTTCTTCTCCAGCTGGACGTAGAAAGGTCTGTCAGAAACCTGAGGATGGTTGTGGGTTTCCCTTGGTCTCTGCCCGGTTTCCTTCCACCATAATGCTGGCCGCCGTCGTTTAACTGAAATATTATTAAGTACGGTGCAGATCCCCAACAAATAAATAAATAAATAAATTTATTTACGTATAAGTAGAGAGGAAGTATAATAAAATATTTGGAAATGATACATGTCCAGGCAACATGTATCATCGGTGACGTCTAGTGAGGTCGACAGTAGTGTGAGAAATATGTTTTAGGCATTAGGCATTTAGGCATTAGGCAACAGACTGAATACGTTTGGTTAATATACATTCAGCGACAACAGACGTTTATAGGTAGGCATGTAGCCTGGGGCATTAGGCAACAGACTGAATACGTTTGGTTAAAATACATTCAGCGACAACAGCTGCTATAAATGGCCTTGTAGCCTGAGACATGTAGGCTACATACCGAATACGTTTGGTTAATATACATTCAGCGACGACAGACGTCTATAGGTAGGCATGTAGCCTGAGACATGTAGGCTACAGACTGAATACGTTTGGTTAATATACATTCAGCGACAACAGACGTCTAAAGCTAGCCATGTAGCCTGAGACATGTAGGCTACAGACCGAATATGTTTGGTTAATGTACATTCAGCGACGACAGCTGCTATAGGTAGCCATGTAGCCTAAGACATGTAGGCTACAGACCGAATACGTTTGGTTAATGTACATTCAGCGACGACAGCTGCTATAGGTAACCATGTAGCCTAAGACATGTAGGCTACAGACCGAATACGTTTGGTTAATATACATTCAGCGACAACAGACGTCTATAGCTAGCCATGTAGCCTGAGACATGTAGGCTACAGACTGAATACGTTTGGTTAATGTACATTCGGCGACGACAGACGTCTATAGGTAGCCATGTAGCCTGACACTTGTAGGCTACAGACCGAATACGTTTGGTTAATGTACATTCAGCGACGACAGCTGCTATAGGTAGCCATGTAGCCTGAGACATGTAGGCTACAGACCGAATACGTTTGGTTAATGTACATTCAGCGACAACAGCTGCTATAAGTGGCCATGTAGCCTAAGACACGTAGGCTACAGACTGAATACGTTTGGTATATTATACATGTGTCTTCAGCTGAAGTCGGTTCTAATGACAGTACAACCCAGCAAACAGTGAGAAACATGTTTGCTTGGTGTCTAAGCAATACTTCTGGTTAATAAACCTTCAGCGACGACACTGTCTATATGCAAGCCTGTAGCATGCAACACCTAGTGTGCATGATGGCCAATTCCCCTTTATATAGGCCTACCTTCAGCGACACGGTCTACAGGCAAGCCTGTAGCGTGCTGCATCTAGTGCATATATTGGATTAGTCTCGTGCATATACCTTCAGCAACGACCCTGTCTATAGGCAAGCCTGTAGCATGCTATATGTGGTGCACATACTAGATAATTCGGGTTTATATACCTTCAGCGACGACATTGTCTGTAGGCAAGCCTGTAGCGTGCTGCATGTGGTGTACATACTGGATGATTCGGGTTTATATACCTTCGGCGACGACGCTGTCTATAGGTAAGCCTGTAGCGTGCTACATGTGGTGTACATACTGGATGATTCGGGTCTACATACCTTCGGCGACGACGCTGTCTATAGGTAAGACTGTAGCGTGCTACATGTGGTGTACATACTGGATGATTCGGGTCTACATACCTTCGGCGACGACGCTGTCTATAGGTAAGCCTGTAGCGTGCTACATGTGGTGTACATACTGGATGATTCGGGTCTACATACCTTCGGCGACGACGCTGTCTATAGGTAAGCCTGTAGCGTGCTACATGTGGTGTACATACTGGATGATTCGGGTCTACATACCTTCGGCGACGACGCTGTCTATAGGTAAGCCTGTAGCGTGCTACATGTGGTGTACATACTGGATGATTCGGGTCTACATACCTTCGGCGACGACGCTGTCTATAGGTAAGCCTGTAGCGTGCTACATGTGGTGTACATACTGGATAATTCGGGTTTATATACCTTCAGCGACGACATTGTCTGTAGGCAAGCCTGTAGCGTGCTGCATGTGGTGTACATACTGGATGATTCGGGTTTATATACCTTCAGCGACGACACTGTCTATAGGTAAGACTGTAACGTGCTACATGTGGTGTACATACTGGATGATTCGGGTTTATATACCTTCAGCGACGACACTGTCTATAGGCAAGCCTGTAGCGTGCTACATGTGGTGTACATACTGGATGATTCGGGTTTATATACCTTCAGTGACGACGCTGTCTATAGGCAAGCCTGTAGCGTGCTATATGTTGTGTACATACTGGATAATTCGGGTTTATATACCTTCAGCAACGACACTGTCTATAGGCAAGCCTGTAGCGTGAGACATGTACCCGAGAACCACGAAGATAACGAGACCGCAGAGCAGGCACGTAGCCGTGTCCATCAAGGGGAAGAGAAGCGCGTCCCTGTTAAAGAATAAAACGGATGATAATTACTTTATTTGCTTCATTTCCTGCGGATTCCACTGGAATATAACCCCGTGTAGGGCGAGGAATCCACCGCGCCTCAACGAGTGCCTAATAATCTGCCTAACCTAAGGCTGCAGCCAAATCAGTGTCACCCACATTTAAATACGTGGTCGGACTGATCAGGAGATAGCAATCGAAATTTAGTCACTCATTTTAGCGGTAGGTCATTCTGTCACATTGCCACTGGGAACTCCCTTAAGGACTCTGAATGCGTCCGTAGGAAACATGGAGTGCAAGTTTGTGAGCCATACGATTGTCAGAAGGTAGGAGGTTTCCCCCTAGCGCTCCAGTTTCCTCCACCACCTTTGTATAGATCAACAAATGAAAAAGGTGTTAAACCATAAGCAACCTTTCATGCTTCCATGAAAAATGTCAGCGCAATGTCAGTGTAATAGTGATAGTAAAACACCTGGGTCCAATTGTTCGAAGGTGTATTAGTTAATAAGTGTATTAAGTCATAATTTATATTTAAAATTTTAGCCAAAATCAGCAACCAGTGCAGTTATAGCCAAAGTCAAAGTATAACAGTAGCAGATTTACTTTACACTGTTTACACAATTTTACACATTTAAAGACTTGGCTTAAATTTTAATCTGGTATTAAGTCTTAAAACCGTTTCGACAACTGGACCCTGGTCTTACACTCTCTAAAAAAAAATTATTGAGCCTGCTCTCACCTGATGATATTGTTGTTGAATTTGTTATAGCTGGCCAGGGTGACCGACCCACCCCCACCACATCCCACAGAGTAGAAGATCTGCATGGCTGCTGCCGTCCACACCTGACAATTACAAGTTAACTGTAATACAATCAGCTATATTAGTCTAGAACCGCCTATATAATTGTAATACAATCTGCGATATTAATCTAGAACCGCCTATATAACTGTAATACAATCTGCGATATTAGTCTAGAACCGCTTATATAACTGTAATACAATCTGCGATATTAGTCTAGAACCGCCTATATAATTATGATCCAATCTGCGATATTAGTCTAGAACCGCCTATATAATTGTAATACAATCTGCTATATTAGTCTAGAACCGCCTAGGGGGCCTATATAATTGTAATACAATCTGCTATATTAGTCTAGAAATGCCTATATAATTGTAATACAATCTGCTATATTAGTCTAGAATCTCTACATAATTGTAATACAATCTGCGATATTAGTCTAGATTCGCCTAGTTGTAGCTTCCTTGCTTGGCGTTCAGCATTAAGGGGATAGTGCAACGAGTGGTGGACCTGTATGAGTATAATGGTGCAGTATGGTATCAGTATAAATTGTTAAGTACGACTTTAAACCATAACCACTCACTCAGTCACTCTAATTCCAATACCGAGATTCCAATGCAAAAAAGTTTATTCAAATACAGCCCATTCCACTATTGCCTAATCCAATAAAGCTCATTTTAAATATAACCCGTGTTAACACAGTGACCAGTCTAATGCTCCAATATAACGGATTCCGAAATTGTCTATTTTTACACAATTCAGTTTAAAGCCGGCCATTCTAATACAGTCTATTCTAAAACCGCCCATTCCAACATAGCCCATTCCAGCATCGGCCATCCCAGCATTTGAGCACTATCCCTTCTAACACCGCCCGTATAGCACTATTCATTCTAACACCGCCTGTAGAGCACTGTTCATTCTAATACCGCCCGTATATCACTATCCATTCTAACACCGCCTGTATAACACTATCCATTCTAGCACCGTCCGTATAGCACAAACCATTCTAACAGCGTTTGAATGACACTATCCATTCTAACACCGCCTGTATAACACTATCCATTCTAGCACCGTCCGTACAGCATAAACCATTCTAACAGCGTTTGAATGACCCTGTCCATTTTAACACCGCCCATATAGTACTATCCATACTAACACCGCTGTATAGCACTATCCATTCTAGCACTGCCCATATGGCACTATCCATTCTAGCACGGTTCGTATAGCTCTGTCCATTTTAACACCGCAGCATAGCACTATCCATTCTAGCACGGTCCGTATAGCACAACCTATCTAACACCGTCCGCAGGGCACTATCCACGCGACTGACCTTGATCTCTTTCAGTTTATCCCACTGCGGGATGAGGTAATATTTCAGTCCGTCCATGGCTCCCGGCAACATGGCGCCTCTGATGAGCAAAATGATGAGCAAGAGGTAGGGGGCTGTCGCCGTAAAGTAAGCTACCTGGAAGCGAGAAGATTTGGTCTGAAAACATTAAATAAACTCTACCCAGGCGACACCCGAACACCCGATCTTCCAATATGGCCAAAAAAGGCCACCGTAGAATCAAAGTATTAGGTCGAAAAATCATCAACATCGTTTAATGGTCTTTCATTTGACATAAACTTCACGTTAGTGGTTTCTTTGCCTTTATGTGTTAAGGCAAACAACTGGAAGACTTGAGGACGAGCTACACAAACGGTCCAAATGATAGTACAACACATCGTTCTCTTCTGTCACATTGCAGTACGTGTGTACTTCGTACAGGTTTTATGAACACACATACAGCGATAACTGTGACGGTCTAAAGGAGAGACTAGATGGGTTTAAGGTGTAGCGGTGTTTGTTGTGTAATCCGATATCGCAACGGGTCATTCAACAAACACGAAGACGAAAGTGTTAAAGTCTATTCTGTTTTTAAAAAATGAAGAAAATGAGGCAAAAGCGGCATACATCATGCAGTTTTAGGCTGTCGTTCTCTTTCCCTCCCTCCACAGCGGTCATACATTTTAGTCCAATCGATGGAAAGCTTATTCCGGTGCAGTTGACCTAGGTATTTCAAAGTTGCGTATGTATGACGTCATGTCTCATTGTTATGTGACGCAAGAATGTAAAATTGCACTGCACATTATGACGCTTACCGCTGAGCTCAGACTGGAACGTCATGAAACAAATGTTTCTTTTTCCACGTCACGGCGTCTGGGTGTAAATTATCAAAATGTAAAAACCAAAGCGATATCTATAAACTTTTCGAAATAACACTTTTATCGCTGGAGGAAATTCCGATAGTTCACCTTTATATATATCACAAAAGCAAACCTAAGAAGTAAACAAAATCAAATCCTTTTATTGATTGACATAAACAACATGAAACCATATTAACCTACTCGGGGAGGTAAACGTACCGGCCGGTGTGTTGCGTGACACACTCGATGTTGTTTGAAAGGTCATCTCTATTTAAAATAAATTTGTATATTTGCACACGGCCAGCAACTAACAGCGGGGTATAATAATAGCTTTGTACCAGGAATTCCAAGATCCAAGACCTGTTCAAGGGCGAGGCTTCTCGGTCATTAGAGACGGTGTTAGGCCACAGCATGACCCCGTTACATCACAATTATTTTTCAATTTAATCACAGATTAAATTCATTATCACTGAGCTTTCTACACAGCCGGAAAAGACTTACCCTGTTTCCAAGTGTATTCATCGGGCAAAGTTTCAGCTTTTCCCAAAACACACCTAGCATGTAAGCCAGTTCTGCAAAATAACTCCCCACGCCCAACCAAAGGGCGGGAAAAACGCAAAAACGAAAGAAAGCCAGATCTAAAAATTAGCTGGGACTACATGTGGTGTTCAGGCTACGTCGGTGGCCTAGTGCTTAGAGCGTCCTGTATGTGGTGTTCAAAAATAATTATTTATTCACCACTGCACCAGAAACTGAAATACACACATCATACACGGTTACCTCACGGTTGCGCTAACAGCTAAGCTTGAGAGCATCAATGGGAAGGTCTGGCAGAAACCTGTGAATAGTGGGTTTCCTCGGGCTCTGCTTGGTTTCCTCCCTCCTTAAAAATGAAATAAACTTGAGTAAGGCGTAAAACACCAATCACATAAATAAAAAAATTTAGTGGTGTTACTGCATCTGCGTGTAACAGTGACAACTTTGTTCAATCTGAGCGTTACCTTCCCGAAACTCTTGATTCCCTTCAGCGCACAGAGGAAAACGACAACCCAGGTGATCACGTGACAGATAAAGAGCGGCCACCGAATGTTGCCAAGCGTCTCTATCCCGTTGGACATCTCCAACACGTGATGCCTAAGACAACCAAAGCAGTTGTGTCAGCGTGATCAGAGAGGAGAAAAAAAACTAGCAAAACGAGAGAGCTTATATCCCACGTGACACTGGCCAGGCTTACGCAAGGAATTATACTGGTTTTCGAACGATCTGAGGGGCCAACACACTGAATATTTAGGGCTACAGGCAAGTTTCTCAAATTGCCCACAATTAAGTTTCGTAATACGGAAAGACAAAGTATATATTCATAATGGGGATGCAAAAAACACGTCGATAATTAAAAGGTTGCTTTTAGAACGTAGCTCAATTTGTAAGAAGGAAGAGGTGGTAAGCGTGCCTGCACGGGCAATGACACAAGGGCCTTTCAAAATTGCGTTTGCGTTGTGGGTTCAAGTCCACTTCATGTTGGCTTCCTCTCCGGTCGTACGTGAGAAGGTCTTGCGGCAGCCTGCGGATGGTCGTGGATTTCTCAAGGGCACTGCTCGGTTTCTTCCCACCATAATGCTGGCCGCCGTTGTATGAGTGAAATATTCCGGAGTATGGTGCAAAACACCAATCAAATAATTAAATAAACCAATTTGTAAGAAAAGAAAAACGTTTTAATTCTTTGAAATATTATTTATCATAAACATGTACATCGGTTCATACAGATTAGTTTAACAACCTTGGTTATATTTTTATTTCAGTAACGTTGGGAGATTAATGCTCTGTTTTAAAGTGTGGATTTTACAGTGAAAGCTGTGGCTGGATTACCGTGGAATAAAATGAGTTAAAGTGCTTTAAAAAATTTGTTTAAAATTCAACAAGGCCCTGAGGATTTCTTTAAAATTTAAACTGTTATACGTTGGCTCATGAAAACCTATTAAAGACTTCATGTGACAACTGTTGCAATGTATGCATACGCGTATATATACATGACTACGCTAGGATTTTTTTTTTATTTCTTATTCAAATAGTATTCCATATTGAACGAGACAGTCTCAGGAAAATATTCCGGTGAGTAAATTCAGTGCGATAAAACAATGTTGATGTATTCAAACCTTTATGAGTTGAAATTAATTAAAAAAGTTTAATAAACCCATCAGTTACAAGTGCCAACAAAAAATAATAAAAATAAACATAAACATTACTTACGTCCAAAATTCCTCCGTCGGAGTTTTGGCGTGAAACGACTGGTTGAGGTTTGAAGCAGAAGACACAAGGAACGATGTGTGATTGGTTGAATTGTCCACGTGACCCAAGCGTAGGGAGCAGTTGGGCGTGTTCCAATTATTGTCGCACATGTTCCACGGAAGCTCTCGCCTGAGTGACATGTAAAGGTAGTAGAGGGCCCAGGCGATGACAACGTTGTAGTAAATAGCGACAATGCCAATGACCAGCGACATGCCTACACCGACACCTAGGGAGAAAAGGCGGACTTGGAAAACAGTCACAGAAATCCTTTTGTACGGATTGTCTTAGGCTTAAATTAGGTTGATAGAACGATTAATTGCTTGAGTAGTTGGTGTTTGAAGAGCCTTGCTGATGAACTCACCTTAGAACAGATTTATATTCAATGTGGTTGGGCAACTTCATATAGTATAAAGTTATGTAGAATAAAATAGCATACACACTGTTAAAATTTTCCCTTAAACGTTTACAGTAAAGTTTCACATATACACTGTTAAAGTTTCACTTCACATAAAAGTATACGTTAACTTTTATCTTAACACTTGATAAACTACCTCGAGTAAATCTTAACACTTATCTTGATAAACGTCCATGAGTAAAATCTTGACTGCAAGAATTACTCAAAAAGACACAACCTAGATCTGTAGTCGTTGTTAGCCTATCAGCTTCAGGAAAATAGTGAATTAATATACAGGATTCTAAAAAATACAAGCGTCTAACGTGGTCAGATATGGACGTTCAGCTATTTGGGTGGGAGGTGGGTTATGCGCGTTCGTGTTTACTGATTCATACGATAGCGATGTAAACGATTACAACTTCAGAAAAAAAATGCATTAGTTCATGTTATAAATGTGTAATGTTTACTGTAAAATGTTAACATTTACATAATATGTGTAAAACATGTACTGTAACTGTTGAACGTTTACAAAAAGATCTAACTGTGTAACTTACCAGATGACATACACTACAAAAAGAGGAAATCCTGCACTTGAAAACACTTTCGCCAATGGAACCTACATGTGATTTGTGGAGTGTATAACCAATGTATGCCGGTTCACATTGCCACTTAAAGCTGACCCGTAGAGATTGATACCGTAAAAAATATGACATACGAGCTCAAAGGGGGTGGTGTGTGGTGCGCACAATGTCATGTCGAATGGACCATCACTCTCTTGCATTGCATAAGAAATATGTGTTCTGCTGGCTCACTAAATGTCCTCGCGAGGCAGGTTTGACTAAACAGCTTAGACGTGAACTAATAAAATCATTTCGGCTGAATCATATTTAGACGTGGTGACTACAGAGAAATGATAACCCATACTTCTTAACCACAAATTAATTTCTCAAACCCTTTCTGTTACTTATTTGATTTAGTATTGGTTGCTTGTTTTATTGTTAAATGACCATAAAACAACCTAACGGTTGGTTCACTGCTATGTTGCCTTTAAACAGCCTATTGATTGTTTTTTTGATTAATAAGTTACCCTTAAACAACGTACAGATTCGTTGTTTCACTGATAAGTTACGCTTAAACAACGCACAGATTCGTTGTTTCATTGATAAGTTACCCTTAAACAACGCACAGATTCGTTGTTTCACTGATAATTTACATTTAAACAACGTACAGTTTCGTTGTTTCACTGATGAGTTACCTTACACAACATACAGATTCGTTGTTTCATTGATAAGTTACCCTAAAACAACGCACAGATTCGTTGTTTCACTGATAAGTTACCTTTAAATAACGCACAGATTCGTTGTTTCACCGATAACTTACCTTACACAACGTACAGACTCGTTGTTTCACTGATAAGTTACCTTTAATCAACATACAGATTCGTTGTTTCATTGATAACTTACCTTACACAACGTACAAATTCGTTGTTTCATTGATAAGTTACCTTTAAACAATGTACAGATTCGTTCTTTCACCAATAAGTTATCTTTAATCAGAATACAGATTCGTTGTTTATCTGATAAGTTACCTTTAAACAACGTACTGATTGGTTGTTTAAGTGAAAGGTTACCTTTAAACAGGGGACAGATCCTCCACGCCCTGCCTGGTCCTAAGCTGGCGAACTGCGAGTATGACATTTCCAGAAAAACCACTGGCACCGCACAGACAAACATAAAGATGATAAATGGGATAAGAAAAGCACCTGCAAAAGAATATGTCACGAGATGAGGGGCCACTGTCACCAAAGACAGACAAATGTCACAAGATAAGGGACCACTTTCACAAAATAAAGAGAGAAGTCACGTTTTTCGCAACTTTTTCACAAAATACGTCGGCTACGTCGCAAGTTCATACAGGGACGTAAGATTTACAAGAAAAGATATGAAAAGATAAGTTTCAAAGTTTGTAAAAGCAGGAATTATATTTATTTATTTATTTGATTAGTGTTTTACGTTGTACTCATGAATATTTCACTTATGCAGGAACCATGACCTCAGGGCACAAACACGGGTAAGACAGAGGGAGGAAGACATCTACAAGACACAGCTGGCAAAAGGATACGGTCATGGCACATATCACATCAAGACCAAATGCACCATCACGGCACACGGTCAAAAACATGATCATAAATAGAAAGAGAAAGGCTCCTGTACAAACAAAGTTTGTCACAAGACCAAGACATTTGCATTGACACAAAGAAAAGGCAATACACACAAACATAACGAGGATAAATGGAAAGAAATTGCACCTGAAAAACAAGGTTTTTCATAAGATCAAGTCATTGGCAATGAGAAGAACAAAACGTGGTACACAAAAATGAAGTGGGAAAGTCTGCCCGGTTTCCTCCCACCATAATGCTGGCAGCCGCCGTATGGGGGGAGTATTCTTGTGTACTTCGTAAAACAAAAAATCAAGTAAATCAAATAAATAAACAAAAATAAAAAGATGAACACGTCTGGAAAACTGGAACAAGGACATTGTTCTTGGAACACACAAACATAAATGTCATAAATGGACAGAAAAGCAAAAAAGGCAAATGATATCGTACGTTCGAATCCAGTTTTCGCTCCGAAACCAGTTTAGAGACACGCGCCATTACGTCAGGAGGTGTGGCAAATATCTTGTCAAGAACGATGGGGTTTTCTTTCTTCACAATGTCCTCGCTGCTCTGGTTTTACTCCATATAAAAAGTAATCTTTTGTAACCCTGAGTTATCGTGTTTAAGAATGAATGCATGAATGAATGGCTTAAACGCCACGTCGGCAATATTTCAACCATATCGTGGCGATCGTGCAGAAGAAAAATCGGTCAGCCAGCGTTAGTCATCAGTATAATTAATACAAATAAATCAATAAAAATTGACCTATTGGGGAAACGTGCCTAATATGACATTCCTGAAAAAGTTGAGTTGCAATATTTATTTAAACCATAAGTTTGTTTAAACGCCCCTCTCTTTATCACCAAGTAGGCCTACATGTACACTGTAGTACAGGAGCGTTATCTATATACCTATGTACCTATACATTCGGATAGTATGGAGAGACAATTAGATAGAACAGCCTAAATATCCTTGTTAAAGGAGAAAAAAAACATAAAAAATGATGCCAAAATCAGATGAAGGAGGGTCAAAACTTATTTGAAAATATGGCCTTTAATATTTTTTTTAGATTTTTTTAAAGAGAAAATGGTATTTGAAAATATTTTTGTACGGTGGGTATACTGGACAACCTTTTGGGTATTTATATTCGTTGCATAATTGTCAATTAACGTCATCGTCTAGAAAGTTAGGATATTTACGGTGTGGGAATATCCCCTTGTGTCTTAAAAGTATACGACATAACCCCTTGTCTCTAGAAAGTGTGTGTGATAACGGTACGAAATATCCCCTTGTCTCTAGAAAGTGTTGCATAATTGTCAATTAACGTCATCGTCTAGAAAGTTAGGATATTTACGGTGTGGGAATATCACCTTGTGTCTTAAAAGTATACGAAATATCCCCTTGTCTCTAGAAAGTGTTGCATAATTGTCAATTAGCGTCATCGTCTAGAAAGTTAGGATATTTACGGTGTGGGAATATCCCCTTGTGTCTTAAAAGTATACGAAATATCCCCTTGTCTCTAGAAAGTGTTGCATAATTGTCAATTAGCGTCATCGTCTAGAAAGTTAGGATATTTACGGTGTGGGAATATCACCTTGTGTCTTAAAAGTATACGAAATATCCCCTTGTCTCTAGAAAGTGTTGCATAATTGTCAATTAGCGTCATCGTCTAGAAAGTTAGGATATTTACGGTGTGGGAATATCCCCTTGTGTCTAGAAAGTGTAAGTGATGACTGTGACGGAATATCCCCTTGTCTCTAGAAAGTGTAAGTGATAACGGTACGAAATATCCCCTTGTCACTTGGAAGTGTAAGTGATAACGGTGACGGAATATCCCCTTGTCTATTAAAGGAGAGTGTAAGTGATAACGGTACGGAATATCCCCTTGTCTCTAGAAAGTGTAAGTAATAACGGTACAATCAATTTGTCTATGGAAAGTGTAAGTGATAACGATATGGAATATCCTCCTTGTCCCTAGAAAGTGTAAGTGATAACGGTACGAAATATCCCCTTGTTTACAGAAAACGTAAGTTATAACGGTACGAAATACCTCCTTGTCTCTAGAAAGCGTAAGTGATAAAGGTGTGAAATATCCCCTTGTCTCTAGAAAGTGTAAGTGATAACGGTACGAAATATCCCCTTGTTTACAGAAAACGTAAGTTATAACGGTACGAAATACCTCCTTGTCTCTAGAAAGCGTAAGTGATAAAGGTGTGAAATATCCCCTTGTCTCTAGAAAGTGTAAGTGATAACGGTGACGAAATATCCCCTTGTCTACAAAAAGTGTAAGTGATAACGGTACGAAATATCCCCTTGTCACTAGGAAGTGTAAGTGATAACGGTGAGGGAATATCCCCTTCTCTATTATAGGAGAGTGTAAGTGATAACGGTACGGAATATCCCCTTGTCTCTAGAAAGTGTAAGTAATAACGGTACAATCCTTTTGTCTATGGAAAGTGTAAGTGATAACGATATGGAATATCCTCCTTGTCCCTAGAAAGTGTAAGTAATAACGGTACGAAATATCCCCTTGTCTACAGAAAACGTAAGTGATAACGGTACGAAATATCTCTTTGTCTCTAGAAAGCGTAATTGATAACGATGACGAAATATCCTCTTGTCTAGAGGATGTGTAAGTGATGACGGTGAGAGAATATCCCCTTTTCTACAAAAAGTCTGAGTGATAACGGTGACGAAATAGTGTAAGTGTAAGTGATAGCCTTGACGAAATATCCTCTTGTCTAGAGAATGTTTAAATGATAACGGTGAGGGAATATCAACTTGTCTACTGAAAGTGTAAGTGATAATGGTGACGGAATATCCCCTTGTCTACAAAAAGTGTAAGTGATAATGGTGACGGAATATCCCCTTGTTTATAGAAAGTGTAAGTGATAACGTTGGCAGATTATTCCCTTGTCTACAGAAAGTGTAAGTGATAACGGTGACGGATTATCCCTTTGTGTACAGATAGTGTAAGTGATAAAACTGATGGAACATTGCCTTGTCTGCAGAAAGTTTAAGTGGTAAAGATAACGGAATATTGCCTTGTATAAAAAGTGTAATGCCAGTGAGAAAATGTCCTCTTGTCTATAGAAAGTGTAAGGGATAATGGTGAGAGAATATCCCGTGGTCTAAAGAAAGTTTAAGTGATAATGCTGAGAGAATATCACCTTGTCTAAACAAAGTGTAAGAGATAATAGTGAGAGAATATTCCGTTGTTTATAGAAAGTGTAAGCGATAATGGTGACGGAATATCCCCTTGTGTATAGAAAGTCATAAATACTATTCGTTTAATAGATTTTTTCAAAGCCAATTTGCATTTTTGGTGTCATAATTTTACATATAAGTTTACGTTATATAATTTCAGATATATACTAGTCACAGTTGCATTGTTCGATCCATATCGCTCTTGAAAGTTCGATAAACAGAATGAATACAACCGAAAACCATGTCAGTGAACAGATGGAAATCTTACCTTTAGCTTCTCTGCGAAACTCTTCGTAGAAGTGAAATATTCTTGAGTACGGCGTAGAACACCAAACAAATCTCTGTGAAACTCACATCTCTTCTTTGCCTGTAGGTGTATGGCGAGAAAAAAGTTACTCAATATTATTGTCATGTTACTTTTGGCGAGCGGAAAGCCCTTTGTGAATGAATAAATAGCTATCTACACTCACCTCCACCATTTGAGTAGCAGATATAAGGAAACCGCCATATATTGCCGATGCCAACCATGTAGCCAAGAGTAGTGAGGAAAAACTCACACCAGTTGCCCCAGGCCTCACGAGCAGCTAGTCCACGGCCCATTCTTCAGCTGCGGAGGTTAGATACTGAGATTTCTTCGAAACACTGAAACGGGATGTCAACTCAGTTGTTTTTGGGCTTTAACAGTGACAATGGACCGGACGCCAGGCGAGACATACACTGAAACGAATACAAACCCTTCCGTGATAATGCGCAAACCTCACTGATAGGTGGGGAGAATTCAAACTAGAACGGGTATGCCGGCTCAATGAGTGTGGGGTCTGCCAGCAACCTGCGGATAGCCGCGGGTTACCCTCGGGCTGTGCCCGGTTTTCTCCCGCTATATTGCTGGCCGGCCTCGTATAAGTGAAATATTCTTGAGTACGGCGTAAAACACCAATCAAATAAATAAATCAATGAGTGTGGAATAGAACAGTTAAACTAGCACGCGTACCATATATCAGTTTAGTTCTTATGGGGAGACGCCTACACATCTAGTTCTGGGAAATTGCAGTGAGCTCTTGTAGGAAGTTAATGTAAAACTGGACCGGTCGCCTATTTTACCAATTTTTGGAAGGGCGCCTATTTTGCCAGTTTTGGGAAGGACGCCTTTTTTACCAGTTTTGGGAAGGACGCATATTTTACCAGTTTTGGGAAGGGCGCCTATTTTACCAGTTTTGGGAAGTCACACTAAAACATGCCTCACCTAAACCCTTCTTGGAGACTGAAGAATGCCTAACGTTGGGTGGAGCGCCTGTACTCACAGTAGACCTAACGTTTGGTGAGGCGCCTGTACTCGCAGAAGACCTAACGTTGGGTGAGGCGCCAGTATTCGCAGTAGGCCTAACGTTGGGTGAGGCGCCTGTACTCGCAGCAGGCCTAACGTTGGGTGAGACGTCTGTACTTGCAGCAGGCCTAACGTTTGGTGAGGCGTCTGTACTCGCAGCAGACCTAACGTTGGGTGAGGCGCCTGTATTCGCAGCAGGCCTAACGTTGGGTGAGGGACCTGTATTCACAGCAGGCCTAACGTTGGGTGAGGCGCCTGTATTCGCAGCAGGCCTAACGTTGAGTGAGGCGTCTGTACTCGCAGTCACAATGGAATGAGTATCAGCTTAGTTTTTGATTCTGGAAAATTGCAATTACACTGGAACGAGCGCCTACTTTTGGAAAATTTCAATTCAACACTAGAACTGACGCCAGCTCCACTCTTCTGTGAAAATGTAGTAACTGCACTGGATTGGGCGCATATGTTCAGGAAGTCTTTTAGAAAGTTAGTCGCATTGAGAAAGGAACAATCTCAATTCCTCTCGAAACTTTCAATATACTTGCTCTGGGGCGGGTATCAACTGACCTCTAGTGGGAAGTTGCAGTAACACTGAACCAGGCGTAAAGTTTACGAATTTGGGGAAATTGCAGTGAACTCTGCTGGGAAGTTACAGTCAGACTTGTCCGGGCGTTTACTCCGTCATCGATTTTTGGGAGAGCGCAGCCACACTCGAACGGGAGCTGGGGGCTCAAATATTCTGGGAAGTTACAGTAACTGTACCAGACCGGGCACGTGCTCAATGAGCTTTTGGAAGTATGCAGAGAGACTGGAATGCTTGTCAGCTCAACTCTTCTGGAGAGTTGATGTCCCTCTGAAACGGCTATCGAATTAGCTCCCTTTGAGTCACTCTGGACGAGAAACTAGCTCTGTGCATCTGGGGAGGTACAGTAACTGCACAAGAGAAGTTGCAGAGAGACGGGAACGGGTGCCAGCTCAACTCTTTTGGGAAGTAGCAGTCCCTCTGACCCGGGTATCGGCTCAGCCCTTTCAGGATTTCGTTGCAGTCAAACGGGACCGGGAACCAGTCCTGTTAATCTGGGAACTGCGCAAAGAGACTTGAGAAGTTGCAATGAGACTGGAATCGGTGCTAGCTCAACTGTTTATGAAAGCTGCAGCAACAACGCTAAACCAAGAGTATGCTGAACGAGTTTTGGGTGATTCCATGCAATGCCTCTGAAGCTGAAGCAGTAACACTGGAGCAGGGACTTGCGCAATGAGAGCAGTCAAACAAACGGCTAGCTACCATCTCAACTCTTTTAGGGATTTGCTGTATATGACGTTAAGTTTTTGGAACTTGTAGTCACCATCAAAACGGGTCTCTTCTCACCTCTTCTGTTAAGTTGGAGTACACTTAATCGGGTGCCTGACCAACGAGTTCGGAAAGTTTCAATCACGCTTAAACAAAACTACAGTATATCTGGAGTGTTTGGCGCAGGTAACTGTCTCTCTTCCCTAGCGCTAGCAAGTAGCCAAATCATCATGCGTAATCCGCAATATATAGGCCCATACACGAAGTCAAATACGGAGTACCTGTATATTGTTCAAAATGACAGGCAAAAACGTCAAGTGTAAAATGGATTTAAAACATGAACCATGAACTTAAGTTAATGCAAGCGCACGACAGTGACAACTATGGTGGCTGAAAGTGTCCATTACTGACCGCTACTTCTGCGACCATTAACACAACGGTCGTGCCTCAACGGAAGATGTGAGGGCTCGCTGTTCCGCGAGGCCCGCGTCTCTCCGTCTCCATTGGAACTCCACGCCCTTCGTGACCCCGTGGAGGCCGTGGAAGGCGCGGATCCGAATGTTCCAAATGTTTTGCACGGGCGAGGAGGTCGCGGTTCCTTTGGGGCACGAAAGTTGCGGTTTTCGGGCACTCATATTCTTGAAAATCTTATGAATTATAATTGGTCGTATTTATGGAGGATTTGGGGTTGGTTGGTTCGGCTGTCAGCTTACTCCACAGATTTGTCATGCAGGCCGATTTGGCGTTGGTTTTAGTCCGGCATTTTTGAGTAATTCTACTGTAGTCACGTCTAATAAATGCGAAGTTCCATCGCTGCATTTCTCTTACTTAATTCTGCTAGGTCATAGTGTTACGGGGCGTGTAATTTGCAACTGTTTAAGCACTTACATGAACAGTTAGAATAAAACCCTACCTGAGGTAAACCGACAGAGGCCGGATTTTATCGGTTGCCTGACCACTTGCCTACAATCACATGGTCGTCTCTACTCTCTATGCTGTAGTCTTTTACTGCCCCGGTTAGCCTCATTCAGAACCCGGGCCACAGTGGTAGAAGTCAATCTGCTCTGGAAGGTATCCAAATATTGCAAGCCGTCACCGATTCCTCCAGCAGGGAAAGTAAGTTAACAAAGCGTGTGCGCGTAAAAGAATATTCCTTTATTCATTCAAGAGGCTACATGCATGAAAGGTGAAGCGTAAAGCATATGAAACAAATACTGTACGGAACCTTCAAACGGCAGCTTTAATACTGCAAGCGATGCCTCTGATTTATATAACGGGGAAGAATTTAGTGTGCTAAAGTAAACTACAGCCCTTCACCAGCCACGTACAGCGCTTCACCAGCCACGTACAGCGCTTCACCAGTCACGTGACAAAACCCCGGATATAAACACCCAGTTGAACCAGCGAGGGCTGGGTTTTAACTCGACACCATGGCCTGATTTCAAAACGCTACTTCTCGCTTGAGTCAAATCATGAAACCTGGCCACAATGCATAGTTTATAGTACTGCAAGTTGAAATTTCGACACATCTGTCTTAAGACAAACTCCATGAGGTGGCGAATCTTTTAATTCCAAGGGCCAAAAAATGGAATTTAAAATTTTAGCCTCAGTGAGAAATGGCTTTCCTAAATCGGCCGCACATATTGTATCTAACAAACTTTCATACATGCTGGTCAGAGATTACATACAAATGCTGGATCATTGCTGAAACATGTTTCAGCTGAAGAACCAAAGGTATAAACCCTTTCTCGCAGTCCGTTCCCGTGGCTCCTCCCTATGCACGGAGTAGTCCCCAGTAAAATCCGAACAAACTCCTACTCCCAGTCCGTGCAATGGTCATTTATCTTAGGCAAGCCAAATGTTGGTACAAATCAAATAAAGGCACAAGTCAAAATTGTCGCATAAATTCCCAAATGAATGAAAGCGTCAACCCAGAGAGGACAGCTAGTACTTTAGACTACAGTGGAATAAAAGAACTCATATAAGCTCAAAATAGACCTCACAATCTCTCCCACTTACATGCAACTACAGGAAATACACTATAACAAAAAACTAAAATACTTGCACTTCCTAACAATCAGTAATAATTGTGCACATTTAGTTTGAAAACATACCATGTAGCTTATCAAATATTGCCCATTATCCAGCCTTTTGGCGTCTGAACGTTAAATGCAAATTTTACAGCTCTTTTTCCCACACAACATTTCTTAAACACCTCAATTTACACCAGACCTGCACGTAATTAATAGCCTTATGTGTGAAAAACAATGACTAAAGTAAACAGACTCTGACACAAATTTGATTGCACATTTCCAGCTTTCGACGCATTACATGAAGTACATCAAGTGTATTTAGGCAAAGTTTGGGTTATTTGCATATTTGATTGGTGATTCATGTTGTATAATTATTCTGCAATTAAAGACATGTAAACCGAATCTTTTCCCTCTAAATTTTGTGACATAATTTCATCAAGCACACCTAAAAGTTTTATCCCTGTATATCTGCATGTGCTGTCATGACTGTTACAGATCTCTGTGTACATTACATTCATAAAATGCTCCAAAGTCCTTTTTCTAACAGATCACAGTTCTGAGTACTGAGGAAAACACTCCACTTCGCGAGATATTTGGTCAGCCTCCTAACTAAAGGCAAAGGCAAATCCAGCTAAACCTGAGCTCACCTTTACAAAATTTCATAACACAGGTTTGGGTAACTTTTCTTGTAAACCACATGGATTACTGCGTTAAATCCCAAACAACTTCATTCATCAAAAAATGTTCTGAGAAAAACAGGTTTGTGCAGATGGCCCTAATAGGTCCTTGACTGATTGGCGCAGCAGAATACAATCAAATTAAATCAACCTGCAATACAGTAATACTAAAGATACATTACTTGGATCAAAATTGCACTTGACCAGGTATTTCAGGACTAAAACATTAAAGCTTGAAACCTTGTACTAACTACAAGTATAATGTGTAATGTAAAATTGCACATAAATGATGCATGTTCAAAAAAGCAGAGGGTATAAAGCTGTGACCAATTAAATAAGTTACAAATGAAATTGCAATATAGAAAACATGTGTACATAACATGCGTAATGTAAATGTAAATGAAATGAGACTTCTTTCTGTGGCAAATATAATATATTATTTGATTCTTTTTTTTTTTTTTTTTTTTTTTTTGATTGGTGTTTTACGCCGTACTCAAGAATATTTCACTTATACGACGGCGGCCAGCATTATGGTGGGTGGAAACCGGGCAGAGCCCGGAGGAAACCCACGACCATCCGCAGGTTGCTGACAGACCTTCTCACGTACGGCCGGAGAGGAAGCCAGCATGAGCTGGACTTGAACTCACAGCGACCGCATTGGTGAGAGACTCCTGGGTCATTACGCTGCGCTAGCGCTTTAACCGACTGAGTTGATTCTTTCAAAGGCAATCAAAAAACTGATCACGTGTAAATCACCACCATAACAATGACTGAACCAACATGCATGTGCCAGCCCACTGAACGTTGACTAGGGAAGGGTAGTGACACAAACTAAAGTCTAATGACTAAAGACTTGTAATATCGAGGCACTGGCCCATTCAGATATAACTTCAATTCTTCAAGCTTTTCACATGTTTGCAAAAATATTCAAACATATTCTGTGTAGCTTGTTAATATTATACTTTTTTTTTTGGCAGCTCTGAAATTAGGCAAGTGAATCAAAATAGTTTTGCCTCCAAAATCAATTTAAACAGGTGGACAGGTCTTCACTGAAATTTAAGTAACTCTTTCACATGCAAGGTTTGATAGATTTGGGTAACTGTAGACAGAGAGCTTCTAAGACTATTTTTTCATACCAGTACACATATTTTTGGCTGAGCAGAATGTCTCACTAACTGATATTGCTGCTTTGCAGTACGGTGGGGTTAATTCACTAAACTTAGCATAGGTTTGTACATGCATATATAAAATATAGAAAACTAGTTAATCTTACAAGAGATTTATGTTCCTGGATGGGGTCGTGTCAAATACTGTAAAAATACATGTAATATTCCATTGGTGGTTTTAACCATTACAATTAAACACTGCGCTATCCTGGAAGGTATACAATAGGTAAGTAGCCAGGCCCATGATGTTACTCTGTTGTTGATGTATTAAACTTAAAAACCATGTACTGAATATTGCACAAAAAATGTGAAGACTATAAATAAAGGTGAATAAGGGTAACCTACTGGGAATTTCACAATTAGCAGGCTGCCTTTCACCATCTTTTACCCAAATAAAATATATTCAAACTTCAGTGGGTAATACCGTCTAAAGATGTGACGACAGAGCAATAGGTAGAGTTGGAATGAGATGAGACATCGCATGTCATAGTCCAGAACTACATGTCTGTTCACATCAAGTGAGAAAGCAAAGTCGATCTGATAGGGTTTTATTAAGTAGATGTCTGGCCTCCCTCCCATTCTGAACTACATATACAATGAGCTCAGATCATGTTCTTGTATGACCTACATCTGGACATACTTCCAGCGCTGCAAATCGTGATTGTCATGACAGAATGACTCAGCAATGTAGGATGCTGTACATCTCCATTTTATGTCACATGTTAATGAGGACATATATGGACTGTGCTAAACACATTTACCAGGATAATGGACATAGATCTACATTTAAGTCAGCTATTAATAAGAACATTAATAAATTGTGCTATAAAATACAGGTACCTAGATAATGCATGCCTGCAGATCTTCATTTTATGTCAAATGTTAATGCAGACATTAATGGACTGTGCTAAATACCTGGATAATGGACATATGTGTAGATCTACCTTCATGTCAGATGTTAAATGTTAATGAGGACATTAATGGACTGTGCTAAATACCAGGATAATGGACATATGTGTAGATCTACCTTCATGTCAGATGTTAAATGTTAATGAGGACATTAATGGACTGTGCTAAATACCTGGATAATGGACATATGTGTAGATCTACCTTCATGTCAGATGTCAAATGTTAATGCGGACACTAATGGACTGTGCTAAATACCTGGATAATGGACATATGTGTAGATCTACCTTCATGTCAGATGTTAAATGAGAATGTGATTACACACAGATTAACTTTTCCTTCAGTAATACTTACATGTAGCTTTGTGCTAAATACCTGGATAATGGGGTTATTTCTCAGATCTTTGTTACCTAAAGATACCCATTCCATGTAACCATTTTTCCGATCCAAAAACCGTCATTGAAAAGGGCTGGAAAAAGCAATATAGTAGACAGTACTTCAGGCAGGAAAAACTCCACACGGAGCGCCAGACATGTAATCAAAAGACCTGTCATATATAAAGGGTACGGAGTATACTTTGGATAAGCCACATAAGCATGTAAACTGTGACAAGTCAATGGTCAGTCTAATAAAAGGCACGTTGTATGTTAACAACTGAATATTCTAGATGCTTATTTAACCTTCAGTGCCCCCCAAAATAAGCTTTAAAATCGTTATTTAAATATTGGCTTGAAGGACTGCAGAATCGACACTGATTGGCTATGCAGAATCGACACTGATTGGCTTACAGTGCCGACAAGATCCCCAGCAGCTTTGAATAATTCAACACACAACCTAAAATTCAGTTTATCCTATCATTATCATTATCCAATCATCATTATCCAATCAGAAACGATTCTGTATCCTGCTAAATCAAAAATGGCTTTTGTGGAATATTTCGTGTTTTCATCATCTCAGTAATCCTCTTTTTTATTTTCCTGCAGATCTTTGGCCTCTTGTTCTTGTTTCTGTTTATGTTCAAACACCAGCATGGCTAACTGTGCACGGGTCGCATAACTCTCCATCTTTCGCACTAAGCACTGATCATACAGCCTTTTTGGCATTTCCATCGGACACTCGATGTTCGTGAACTTGTGCCGGAGATATGGTTCTACAGCTCGAAATATGTGGATTTTTTTGTAGTTCACAAACATGGAGAACAGATCACTAGTCAGCTCTTCACCTGGTGCCAAAGCTTTTCGTGCCACCATGTAATCGGAGTTGTAGAAGCTGCTGTGATCATAGGCATTGATATCGAAGTGTCCAGAGTAGCGGCTGATTTCTATGGTGGTCGGGTACGGCTTTTCCTCATAGATGATATGAGGGACATACTGCCAGAAGCCAATCGGGAAAAACACCTGCCACCGAGCAATAGTGTTCATGCGAACTCTGTTCAGGTACTCACTGGACAGTTCAATCCCCACCGTGCACAGGACGAGAAGTGAATCCAGATTGAACTGTTTAGAAATGGTGTCCATCAGAGTGATTTCTGACAAGTACGACCCTGTCAGAGTGAGGCTGCTCCAGGCAATCTTTGCACCATTCTGGTACTTATTCTCATAGTATGAAATCATGGACTTCAATGAGGAGAATATGTCCTCCTCAGCTGGCCGGTTCTCCTCGTACACAAACACGATGAAGAGATTAGTGTTGTCCCCGGAGTCAAGACAGACATGAGCGTACGAGTCGAGGAAGCCGACCACGCCCTTCTTGTCCTGGGCACGGACCGGCAGGACTAACGTCAGCCGCGTGTTCTCTGTCACGTACGGCAGCGGGATGATTTCCACAAAGCCTAGGGGTCTCACCAGGTGCACCCGGGTGTTGAACGCACTGAGGGTGCCCCCTTCTGACACGCGCAGATCCAGCGTGTACTCCATGCCTCGTGTCGGGTCAAACCTCCGATAACCGTTTACCAGCTTGACCGTCTTGTAAACGGCTCGGTGTTTCTTCTCTAGCTTCTGCTTTGCTGTGGCCAGAACTTCCTCCACATCAAGCTTATTTACACCTGCAAGGGAGAGAACTCTTAATCAAGAATATTGAATGAATCAATAGCTGAGTGTATGTTTGAACAAACACTTAGAAATGGTAGGAAGGTTACCAAAGAGCTCGTCAGTAGAAGGCACATGAATGTCAACCTTCAGCTCAATCCACAGGGTACTGAAATTGTGAATTTATGGTCATTAATATGAGCACATAGCATCAGTGATGAGACATCCTCCTTGTGTCATTGTGCTTTATGTGTATGTAATACTTCAGGCTGCACTTTTGGAGATACCACCCCTATCATTCTGTTCAACACTGATTCTAATACATAATACACTAAATCAGGAATTCAGTAATTTAATATTCACACATCCAATCAATGATGGAATATCCCCCTCATGTTATTGTGCTCTAAATGTGTGCAAACCCCGGTCTCAATTCCTGCAGTACTTTTTAAGATACCACCCCTAACATTTTAACATTGCTTTTCCTGTTATTGGACGCTGACATGGACACCCACGCTGCGACATAAGCTACTCAACACACACACACACAAAATACATGATTATGACCACCTGTAATAAAGTATGCATCAAATGAAAGGCTAAAGACTTTTTTTTTTTAAAGAGAATGTATGAAAAATGTTTACTCCAGTATATTTTACCGTTCTATCTTTTTGTTACATTTTGTTTTTTTCGGGTGAACAAAATGCAATACAGCATTGAGGTTTAACAGTGGATTTTTGAGCCATATTACATCCACTGACAAGCTCAATGAAATCGCAGATTCTTTTTGTAGTTGCCACAGTGGAATAACAGAACTATTTCCATTTTTTATGTTGATGTAGGGGTATATTCACAAAAGAACACAGAAATACAGCAGTCAGACAATGTTTAGCAGCTTGTCACGTCACTGTTCCTCACCTTAATTTTCAATATGGTTCCTAAGGTCTACAGTACAACCTTTATCATTTGCCTTTAATCGCAGTAAAAAAAAACCCTGACAACCATATTAGGACAAAATTACCTAATTAACAGAAGGTGCATACCTTCATTCAAGGGTGATCTGTGCTTTTTAAGGCCTTTCATTTCTACCTTAACCTGGGAAAATTTGTCTTTTAAAACACTCACCTGAAAGTTTGTTAACATTGGTAAAGTCATCCTCAAAGTAAATATTCTCCTCCGTAAAGTAGTCCCACCTTATCACATCAAACTTATTCTTGGGCTTGAACGGCTCCGGCACACCTAGGTATAGAGGATCAATACTTAAATACATTCACCTTTCCATACAACGATAAAATGTCAAACTGTTTCATCGCCATGGCAACAAACTATTACACTTATTTATTTATTTTTGATTGGTGTTTTACGCTGTATTCTTAGTTTTTCACTTATATGGCAGTGACCAGTATTATGATGAGAGAAAACCAGGCAGTGCTCGGGGGAAATCCATGACCATTACATGCAGACCTTTCCACGTACAACCGGAGAGGAAGCCAGCATAAGTTGGATTTGAACTCACAGCAACAGCATTTGTGAGAGGCTCCTGCATGACTGCGCTGTGCTGGCAGGCTAACCACTCGACCTGGATTCCAGACTATTTATAGTGCCAGATGTCAAAATAGTGCCAAAATACAACTGAGCCCTCACCTGGACTGGAACCTACAACATCATTAAGATGTACACGTGCCTTACTTCATACAGCTATACAGTACTCTGTCATGACCTTGACCCGACCACAGACCAAAGCGTGGCAAAGCTACTGAGGGATAAGGCCAGGCTCCACGATCACAAAGCAGTTGGAAACTTGTGTCAGAAACTTGTGTTTTAATTTGTTTTATAATACCTGAACCTATAGTTCTAACTTTTAACTTAACTCATGAAAGTCAGGCTTAAAATACAAATTCCTCAGTAACAATTTTAGAGCAGTCAATTCAAGAGTCTGACTTAAGTCTCAGACAACTTCGTGATCCCAAGGCCTGGTTCTTTGTTCCCATTATTCAACTAAGGAAAAGACAAAATTACCCGGGCAAAGGAATTGATCTCGCTTACTGCCTGCAAACTCACCTATAGGCCATGAGAGACTCTCTTTACCACCTGGGGTGTATTTGCTCAGATGTATTATATTGTCCTTAAGCTCGGCAATCTGATGCTGAGTATCATTCAACTCCACCTGACAATAGTATCTGCAACACAATATTGTTTTTTCAGTTTATAAAATTCACTTTTTTTACACTATATGTTACTATGTGAAAAAATGTCACTGACAAGTTTTATACTACCTGTGGTAAAAGCTGATTGATAGGAGTGTACTGTAATTCTCTAACCTGTTTGCGCGGCATTTATTCCAGCATACTCTGAGGGCATTATTCTGAGTAGAATGGTAAAATTACACATTTTGTGAAGCCTGAAAAGTGTGTATAAATCTTATTTAAAGTTGCTCTTATACATGTGAAAAAATTCAGGAAGCTGAACATCACATCGACAATACTGCAGTCATATCCTGGCGAGAACACGTTCAGGCCTCTGAATGAATGAATAAATCAATGAATGATTTTGGCTTACCCTAATTATTCGACCTTTTCAAGCACTGTTACCAATTTTTGAAAACATT
The DNA here is from genome assembly GCF_032854445.1 of Liolophura sinensis. Taxonomy (NCBI): domain Eukaryota; kingdom Metazoa; phylum Mollusca; class Polyplacophora; order Chitonida; family Chitonidae; genus Liolophura; species Liolophura sinensis. Next base: position 2,170,636 of record NC_088305.1, on the reverse strand, counting down.
CTGAGAGAACTATGAGGTGTAGAGAAATATTTATTTGGTCGCCGTACTTATTTCACTTATTCAATAGCAGCACAGCATTATGGTTGGAGGAAACTGGGCAGAGTCCGGAGGGGAACCCATGATCCTCCACAGGGTCATTGCTGCCAGACCCTTCCATGTACGGCTGGAGAGGAATCCAGCATGAGCTGGAGTGCAGAGAAATAATGTGCAGTTTTAGGAAGCTTGCATCTTTAGTGGCACAAAGCTATCGTTTTCAGAATAATTGAATGCATAAATTTCATTAAAAAAAGTGCTTCAGTGTTTTTTGAAGAGGTTGAAAAAGTAGAAGATTTACATTAACACGATTTCATCAATATTTCAGTCATATCGTGATGAGAACATATTTAGGTCTCTGAATGACTGAATAAAGGAATGAACGATTACGGCTTCATGCTGGCCACTTCCTCAATATTTCAGTCATATCGTGATGAGAACATATTTAGGTCTCTGAATGACTGAATAAAGGAATGAACGATTATGGCTTCATGCTGGCCACTTCCTCAATATTTCAGTCATATCGTGATGAGAACATATTTAGGTCTCTGAATGACTGAATAAAGGAATGAACGATTATGGCTTCATGCTGGCCACTTCCTCAATATTTCAGTCATATCGTGATGAGAACATATTTAGGTCTCTGAATGACTGAATAAAGGAATGAACGATTATGGCTTCATGCTGGCCACTTCCTCAATATTGCAGTCATATCATGATGAGAACATATTTAGGTCTCTGAATGACTGAATAAAGGAATGAACGATTACGGCTTCATGCTGGCCACTTCCTCAATATTTCAGTCATATCGTGATGAGAACATATTTAGGTCTCTGAATGACTGAATAAAGGAATAAACGATTACGGCTTCATGCTGGCCACTTCCTCAATATTTCAGTCATATCGTGATGAGAACATATTTATGTCTCTGAATGATTGAATAAAGGAATGAACGATTATAGCTTCATGCTGGCCACTTCCTCAATATTGCAGACATATCGTGATGAGAACATATTTAGGTCTCTGAATGACTGAATACAGGAATGAACGATTACGGCTTCATGCTGGCCACTTCCTCAATATTTCAGTCATATCGTGATGAGAACATATTTAGGTCTCTGAATGACCGAATAAAGGAATGAACGATTACGGCTTCATGCTGGCCACTTCCTCAATATTTCAGTCATATCGTGATGAGAACATATTTAGGTCTCTGAATGACTGAATAAAGGAATGAACGATTATAGCTTCATGCTGGCCACTTCCTCAATATTGCAGACATATCGTGATGAGAACATATTTAGGTCTCTGAATGACTGAATACAGGAATGAACGATTATGGCTTCATGCTGGCCACTTCCTCAATATTGCAGTCATATCGTGATGAGAACATATTTAGGTCTCTGAATGACCGAATAAAGGAATGAACGATTATGGCTTCATGCTGGCCACTTCCTCAATATTTCAGTCATATCGTGATGAGAACATATTTAGGTCTCTGAATGACTGAATAAAGGAATGAACGATTACGGCTTCATGCTGGCCACTTCCTCAATATTTCAGTCATATCGTGATGAGAACATATTTAGGTCTCTGAATGACTGAATAAAGGAATGAACGACTATGGCTTCATGCTGGCCACTTCCTCAATATTTCAGTCATATCGTGATGAGAACATATTTAGGTCTCTGAATGACTGAATAAAGGAATGAACGATTATGGCTTCATGCTGGCCACTTCCTCAATATTGCGGCCATATCGTGATGAGAACATATTTAGGTCTCTGAATGACTGAATAAAGGAATGAACGATTATGGCTTCACGCTGGCCACTTCCTCAATATTGCAGTCATATCGTGATGAGAACATATTTAGGTCTCTGAATGACTGAATAAAGGAATGAACGATTATGGCTTCATGCTGGCCACTTCCTCAATATTTCAGTCATACCATGGCCAGAACAAGTTTCTCATTTTCACTAATGTGATAACATTGGTCAAGTTAAAAGGCACCTGGATTCTGGTGAGTTTATTTATTTGTTTGCTTGTTGTTGTTCCAACCAACAGGAGAAGCAGGGTAGTTGGGGAAGGCCCATTACCGATCCCTTCCTGGCCCCCTGTTGGCTGAAATCCCCTACACACATGTACACAGGACAAACCAAGTGAGTGGGAGATGGCCCCTTTCCCATCCCGTCTGGTTTGAACAATGCATGTGTGCAAGAGTGTTACAGGGACCTAGCCTTATAAAAAGGTCTGCTACAATAATACATATAAGCATAAACAAACAAAAAAAAACATACAAAAAGCAAATGTATATATATATATTTTAGTTTAAAAAACCTTACAAACATGTGAAAATTAATTTATTTATTTATTTGATTGATGTTTCACGCCGTACTCAAGAATATTTCACTTATACGACAGCAACGAGCATTATGGTAAGAGGAAATTGGGCAGAGCCCGGGGGACAAACATGTGTAAAGGTTGAAGAATTCCGACTAGTGGTAACATTGTAGCTAAACTCATTATGTAGACACTCAGCATGACAAGTGACTGTTCACTGAGAACAGCCATGTGATCACCTGTGAAGTTTGTAAACAGTCAGGTCATTAGGCATGGGGTGAATGGCCAGAGCTTCACGGAACTGAGGCTGGGTTTGCAGGGTGCTGATGTCCTCGTCAAAGTGGAAGTCGTTCAGTCGATAATTCCTGTACTCATGACCCTAATAATGACAAAAACAGACACACAGACAGATGCATGTAGAGGTGATCAGCAGAGACAGCACACTGTGTGACACATGACAAGTTGAGGATTCATGATAACCTCAAGAATATTTGATTTACATTGTATATTTCACAGGCCAGCATTATGGTGGGAGGAATATGGGCAGAGCCCCGAGGGGAACCCACGACCATCCGCAGGTTGCTGACAGACCAATGTGCAGATACATGTAAATACCAGATATACAGGTATTCTAACTATAAATGTACACACACTTTCAAAGCCCCGATAAAAACAAAATGGAACTGGCTATCATAAGCCCAACTGTATTATTCTGTATTATGTACAGTTTACTGTCTTAAAATTATAACATGCCCTACTTTATGAATTCTCATTTCAAATGACACTAAGAGTTGTCTTTGACCTTTGCCTCCAGCATGCATACACCTTACAATTTCGAATTTAAGGCCTTCTCCTCTGTTTTTCAGGCCCAGAGTTCAAATTTTCCTGGCCGCCTGGAATAACTGTTCTATATTCATACAAGCTTAAAGCAATGTAGAACGAATGACTGCTCAGTATATCAAACAATTTCAAAGCTGCTGGAAAACAAATTTTTTCCAGAGAATGTCAGCATTGTATATATTAGCTTAGGTTATTTCTGTAATCAATATACAGATCAGCCCATGGGACGTGTGCCAACTGGTCCTCAACTGGTCCTTCAAGGCTTTTAAAAAACCTGATTTCTCAATGCCTGGAGAAATTATTCCCATTTTCCAGGTTTCCCAAAGCCTTGCACAAACCCTGCATAAACAATAGTTCAGGCTTGTAAGGTTCTGTAATTATTTTTTTACAGGCTACATGTACCCAAGGAATCCCCATTTCAACTTTTTTCTAGGCCCAAAAAGAAAAAGAAAAAAACCTCTGTCTTTCCTGGTTTCTCAAGGCCTGGAAAAGTTATTGTAATATTCCAAGTTTCTCAAGGCCTGGAAAAGTTATTGTAATATTCCAAGTTTCTCAAGGCCTGGAAAAGTTATTGTAATATTCCAAGTTTCTCAAGGCCTGGAAAAGTTATTGTAATATTCCAAGTCTCTCAAGGCCTGGAAAAGTTATATGGTCACTTTCCAGGTTTCTCATGACCCTTCATAAACCCTGCATAAAGGACAGCTCAGGCTGGTAAGGTGCTGAAGCCTTATAGGTCAGCCCAATGTACATGTACAGTATGTGTGGGTTCTCAGTTTCAAAGCTTTTCCAGACCCAAAAACCTCAACCCCCCCCCCCCAACCTCTCAACCCCAAACCTCGATGTTCCAGGCTTTGAAAAGTTTTCAATACTGTACAAACCTTTATAATGACAAAATTTTAATTCAAATCCATATTCAGGAATAAAAGCACAAGTTAAGACGGAAGTCAAGTACAGAACCAGTATTTATCAAACACCTTATTCAGACTTAAAAGCCAAAAATTCAAACACAACAGTACTACAAAAAATATGTTTTACTCTAGGAAGTTTAAAATTTGTACACTGATTCTTTACTGCAGAACAATGTATTAACCACAATTTGAGCTCTTTCCTCTTCTCAATGTGGGGTTTTAAAGCACTTGTACTTTATGACCATAAGCACTTTAGGAGTCGTTTTGTAACCCTGAGGTCATAAACACAATCAATGGCATCCTGTGTACTTACCCCCACAGTAGCCGAGCAGCCCACACCTGACCCATGGAGCACACATCTGCCGAAGTTTACACTGGGGTTGTTGGAGTGGGCGTTTGTCATACACCAGTCTAGGTCCTGAACCGTCCGCGACAGGACGGACTGGAAAAATGAAAGTAGCAAGGTCAGGAAATAATCAACAATGACAAAGTCTTGCCTGTATTTCACCGGAAATGTATTCAGTAAATGGCCCTGAAAGATGGCCATACACAGGTATGAGTAGTGTACACTAGCAAACTTATAACATTTTGAAAATTTACATGTAATCTGGCAGAGATACATACTCATGCAATAGCGTGACATCACTCACGATGTAAAGACATCTATAACGACATACAATCTAGAAGATATTTTATGTCCATATTTTACATGTATACTTGATTTACTTATTTTATTTGATCGGTGCTTTACGCCGTCCTCAAGAATATTTCACTTATATGATGGCGACCAGCATTGTGGTGGGACAATGGGCAGACAAATCGACAAACATTGTCCTTCAGCTTTGTGACCATTTGACATTCAGGCCACACCTCAACGATTTATCTATTTATTTGCCTGGAGGTTTACGCCATATTCAAGAATATTTCACTTATATACATGTAGGACTGAGGAAGCCAGCCACACCCCCATGAGGAAGCCGGCCACACCCCCATGAGGAAGCCGGCCACACCCCCATGAGGACTAGGGCCTTAAAGGGAGTCAAACATTTGTTTGCTTTTTTTTGTGTTTCTTGTCAGAATTATTTTTATTCCTAGCCTGTAAAGAGTTCACGAGCCTGTAAAGAGTTCACGAGCCTGTAAAGAGTTCACGAGTCTGTAAAGAGTTCACTAGCCTGTAAAGAGTTCACGAGCCTGTAAAGAGTTCACTAGCCTGTAAAGAGTTCAATAGCCTGTAAAGAGTTCAATAGCCTGTAAAGAGTTCACGAGCCTGTAAAGAGTTCACGAGCCTGTAAAGAGATCACTAGCCTGTAAAGAGTTCATGAGCCTGTAAAACACATTATAAACTTAATATTTCTTAATGAAAATAGTAGACATTTTAAAGAAAGTCCTATCAAATGCTCCAAACTTACAACACCTAAACTTAAACAGGGTCATTTTTTGGAGGACTGGCAGATTTTGATGCTAAACAGCACTCTGCGTCATAATTTGCAGTGAACTTGTACCACATGTGCAGGAAGCCATCGAATTCAATACCTGAAGACACATTGGCACATGTGCTTAAGGCTCCCTTTATAATGTTTAGACACACAACAACGGAGTCATTAGGCAAACACAATACTGTATAGTGTACTGTGTCAATGATTCGTAACAGTCTCCTGCCGACACAATGCACCCATTGTCTGAATGACCTTACACATGTGCATACAGCACTACAAGTTCCTTCACAGTCTCATGCTGCTCTCTGGCTGTCCTGCAAAACACAGCTCCCTTTTCTTAAAAGTGGTTAACAAAATAGGGTTTAAGGCAGGATACAGAGTATTGTCAGTGAGTAAGGTATAATGTGGAGAAATGCTATGGTATTGTACATTATTACGGGTTTCTACTGGGCCATTCTTAACCATTCCTCCTTGAGTGTAATCTGACCATCAGAAAATAAAGTGTCAATGGCTACAGAAGTCTTTCTCTTTTGTTCATAGTGGGGAAAAGGGGGTTGTATTCTGACTAAATCAAACTGATAGGGATTTAAAAGAAATGAATCTTCAGAGAGACATATAAAATAAAAACCTCAATAAAATCACATGTAGAGCCCTTCTGGAGGAAGCAAATATATTTTTAATGATATGCCTTGTCATCTGCAGTCCTATTTCCTCGCTCTTTTCACATACAAAGGAGCGACGGTCAGTGCAATTTATCCACTTTTTTCATTTCATTTTGGATACAAAACACATTGGTTGGGTTGGCCAATTTCAGGGCTTCGCAAAAAGTATAATTTTATCAATCTACAGAGAATGATGTCCTCACAATATGCTTAAATAAACACCTTGCAAACATGTGAAAAGGTTGAAGAGTTACAGAAGGACTACTAAATGTATGAGCAAAGCATATACATGTACACACCTAAAATCTCACTGAAATGAGCACCTGTTACAGGTTGTGGAGATCAAAACAAGACATCTCAGCTTCTGGTAACACCCATGAGGACTTCATCTCTTTTTAATACATGTACGCATTGTTAGCATGCTGTAATTTACCCTAGTTCCTCAACCTTTCTCATATCAAAGACCAACTTTCAGTGCAATTTATGCACATTTTTAATTTCATTTTGGCAACAAAGCTATCATTGGCTGAATTGGCCAGTCTCTGGGCTTCACAAAAACCATAATTTTAACAGTCAACACAGAATAACGTCTTCAGAATATGCTTGAATAAACACTTTGTGAACATGCGGAAAAGTTGAAGAACTACAGTATAACAGCCTCAGCCACTTCTGTCATGGAAGTCTCATCTCCCAATTTGAAAACAAAACAACAATTTGGCATAAGACTTATATTTACTTTCTAATGGCGGTCAGTTTGTGAGAAGTAGAATGTGGAGTGTGTGGGGCGAATCATGGACCTTTGGTAAACTGCTGATGAACCTATTCACATGTTAAAATGTGTACAACGACTAGCACATCTTTATTTATTTATTTGATTGGTGTTTTATGCCGTACTCAAGAATATTTCATTTATACGACGGCGGCCAGCATTATGGTGGGAGGAAACCGGGCAGAGCCCGGGGGAAAACCCACGACCATCCGCAGGTTGCTGGCAGACCTTCCCACTTATGGCCGGAGAGGAAGCCAGCATGAGCTGGACTTGAACTAACAGCGACCGAATTGGTGAGAGGCTTCTGGGCCATTACGTTGCGCTGGCGCGCTAACCAACTGAGCCACAGAGGCCCCCACTAGCACATCTTTAAATGTACCTATAAAGATCCTGACAGTCTAACTCACTTCCTCCCTTCATTTCTATACGTGTAGTGTAATTTAGTATCCTCAAAGATACTGTCTCCAAAGATGTGTGCATACACAAATGTGTGTGTGATTAGGCACAATGTAAAAATGGCTTGCAATGTTACAGCAAATTAACTCACTGCCTTGTGGTCACATTGACTGCTAGGAACTGTGGCGGTACTGAGCGGTGACCAGTGTCAAATGACCTACTAGTATATGTGGCTATGACATTGAAATCCTTCAGAAAACTATTATATTTCTATCGCTGTCTGTAAGAGCAACTTCAATCTTCTTAATTCAAGGAAAAAGAGCCCAAAAAATGGCTTGTATTTTTAGTGCACGTGCAGTTAGTTTGGTGGCCACCAGCACAGACTTCACTGAAGTTGTCTCTATCGAGTTGGAGTACAGAAATGTGCCTTGATTTTTTTTATAGGTGGCGATGGAATGGACTATAAATAGACAAAGTTGGCAGTCCTTGGATTTCTCACTGAGCTACATTTATGCCCTGCTCCTCCAGTAGTAAAAAAGCTTCAATTTCTTCCAACCTTTACACAAACTTGCCACAAGGGTAAAATATTATTTCAAAGAAGGATATAAGTGCCAGAATTTTTTGGGGGGGGGAGGGTCCACAACAACAGCATTTGAAAAGGTTTGACGTGGTTAATGACCTTAAGTTTCACCCATCACAAAGTTGCACATTTTGTATGATTCTGAGAGGTCTTATGGTACATGTATAAGCATAAGTCAGGATGATACCCTGCTGGAAATATCTAAGCTTAAGCACAAAAAGTAACATCTTATAGCATTTATATTAATGCCATTAAGAGCACAGCCTAGGGTCAAACTTATTGAGCATGTCACAAATTCACAATGGACAGATGATCACTCCTGAGACTAAGATAAACACAGCCAGTTAGCACAACTTTACTCTGGAACCACACGATGATATCCCATGCTGTCATCAGTTCAAGATGTTCAAGTAACCAACTGTTCTCTCCTTAGCACCAAATTTTATACCCAGTTGTAATCAGGAGAGGTAAAGTTTATGGTGCTGCATTTATTTGTCATTGAACTGGATCTCAATTGTTCATTGTGGAATGCAGAGTTTTCTACAAACTGGCTATCATATCCTGTACCACCTGACCAGAACAGCGCACACACTTTATAGCTTCTGGTATAAACTTCGGACTAGTACGGCTTATAGTCAAACAAATATTTAGTTACACGTATATGCCACACTGAAGAATTTTCCACTGTAATGATTATGATGGCGTGAGTATTATGGTGGAGGAAACCAGTGCCTGAAATAAACCACTGACCTTTGGCATGTTACTGATAAACTTTCCACATGTAACAAAGACATGTAATGTAAATCTTCACCTTTACGCATGTTTGCAAGGTGTTTACATGCTGCACAGTAAAATTATATTCTTTGTGAAGCCCTGAAATTGGCCTATCCAACCAGTGTACATTTGTCTCCAAAATCAAACTTAAAATGAGCAAAAACTGCACTGAAAGTTGCTCATTCATACACAAAAAGGTAGTTAGTCTGCGACCAGTTATCACAAAGACCCCACAACCAGTGAGAGTCTATACCTGGTAGCTCTGAAGGGTTGTGATTAGGTATACTTTAAATCTTCTAACTTTCAGCATGTAAAAGAGCAACTTTTTAGCCCAAAATTTATGCACCTTTTCCATTTGATTTTGGAGACAAAACTATATTGGTTGTGTCTGCAGATTTTAGGGCTTCACAAAAACCCTGAATATACAGTACTTGAATTAACATCTTGCGAACATGTGAAAAAATTGAAAAATTGAAAATTACAGTACTATGATCACAAGCTAACTGTGAAAAGTGTGCATCTAAATATGGCATTTGGTGTGAAAATTTGTTGAATTTCCACCATTTTGAGGATTTACTAGAGATGACACATGAGTACACTTACCCTGGAATTGACAGTGGAGACGACTAGGAGAACGGACCGACACATTATTTGGCAGACAGCATTAGTATATCCCAGACAACATGGGAGGTGTAAGTTTATGGAACGTGACTGGTTTGTGATGGTATATGTTATCGCATCAGCCCTACAGAGCTAGGAAATCTACTGAAATTCTATACCCAAAGCCGGTTTTGAACCCACACCTGGCGTGTATCAACAATTTAGACTCAAGCACTTTAACGACTACAGTGTACCACAGCCCGCTCCCTAAAGTATGATTTACCTGTGACAAAATGACCCCACCATCCAGCCCGCAGAACTCTGTTTCTGTATACCGGTTAGGAGCACCGATATGAAACGTCCTGACTCACACTTATACCGCTGACAAAGTCAAACACCTTTTCTCCTCGCAGGTACGTCAGATCAGACACAAACAGGTAATAGTCAAACACCTGGGCATAGTGATCCGAGATGTACTTTAGGATGTGCAAAGGTAGAAGATGGGCGAGACTTGTCACTGAAGCTCACCACTCCCATGCCCGGGGGTACAGTCCCTTTGGCTTCCATGAAGAATGTGATTTTGGTAACATAGTGAGCCAATGTTCTGTTTAAAGACGCACCTGCTGTGTCCACAGTACCTTTAGATGTTATCACTGCTACAAATAACTTTTCCCGAATACCCAATTCTGTGGAGGCATACCTTGGTCGGATGGGCTTTCCCCCTGGCCCACGTTTCACCTTTTTGAGGGGAGGGCAGGGGGAACTTCGACCTCATTTTCCGATTTCTCCTTCACATCTAATCTGACTTCCTGGGTTCATTCACAGAGTTTGTCTTCCTAGCTTTGATCAAATTTGGCTGCATCGGCTCAACGTCAATATTATCATGACAACTTTCGTCGATGAACGGAGCGAAAATGATGCTCTAAACTTATTCCGAGACAAACTCCTATCGCAGTTGAAGTGCCCGTCCGAGAAAACAAGCCAGCTGGGCCGCCCCATTCCCCTAAGTCCAACAGTTTTACACACATAAAATCATAATCATTAACTTCTCCCTGAACTCGTTAAACCGCGAGTGGACTGACAGCAAAACAACCTCACGTTTGTTCACGTCCCCGACAATTTTCACACTTGTTTCCACTGGGTCGTTTCGCCCGCTGACTGACCTTTCACCTTTACCAAATTCTCAAGCACCTTCAAGAAAAGCGTATCTGTACAGCCCACCCTTCGCAACGAATTCTCCCTCACTATGCAGAACTATGAGAACAAGAGTAAACAAGATAATCTCGCGTGAATTCGCTAATTTAACGGGATTTCGAACAGACAATAGGCGGAAAAGGTAAACGACGATGATTAGCAAAATCTCGAGAAACATTAAACATGCTCTAAAGTTTAAATCGGTGTCTCACTTTGTATGTTAAGGCTCAAGTAGAGACATTTGGCGACCAAGAAATCTCAGATATATGGTGTATTGGTTAACCATATCAGTGATAAAATGAACCTTTGACTGCGTTAGCAGACATAGCTCAGATACCAAATTTCGAATGTCATAAACTATTTCTAACCATGTACAGTATGATCCTGGAATTTGGGAGTGATTTAAAGTTACATTGTTCTATGAAAAGAGTATTGTTATTTTGCTAGGACTAGATACGCCGTGCACAGCAGAGAAAGGTCCGTCAACAACTACACGTATTAAAACATAAAAGCTTGCTTAGCCCTAGGTGGCTACTTCAACTCCTTTATTTATGTTGGGCTGATGGAGTATCGTAGCCACAGGGGAAGCAGTGGTAAACCATTACACCGATTCACGCCATGTCCGGTAAAATCTACAATTTCCCTGTCCATCAGATTTTGAACGTGCACCACCTGTGTCCTAGAAAAAAACAACAACTTTAATGATAGAATCGAGTGAAAACATGAAAAAGTTCT